>NC_089491.1:387920397-388202897 GCF_036850765.1 Saccopteryx bilineata | reverse complement strand
TGGGTAGAGGGGCTTTCAGACCTGGAGAGAACAGTGCCTTTACCTGCAAGGCTGTGGACAGGGACCCAGAATTCTTGTAGACACAGACCTGAAGGCTGGCAGCTTCGCTGTGGGAGGTGGGCCCTGCGGCATGCTCTTTGTCTTAACCTGTAGTCAGAAGAGATTACCTTCCCTTGGGTAGCTGACCCCAGGTGTGTGTAGGGGTCTCTGTACCCCAAATCGGTGTCCAGCAGAAAAATGTGGAGTGGACATGACTCTCCAGTCTCTGCCCAGCTGGGCCTTGGTCTTCTTGGTGGCTCCCTGGCAGCCCCTGTCACTAACTGGTTGGCTCCTTGTGGGTGACAGCAGAGGCCACTCCTGGCGGCTGGGTCCAGGACTGCCCGGGGCTCACTAGTAACAAACTGGTCTCCAGGGACTGAGGCCTTTCCGGCATACTCAGCCATGCCCGACCGGTCCTGGGTGTCCCGCTGGCTGTGCGGTTGGGGACGGGACAACTTGCCGGAGAGTTCTTTCCAGACGGTCCTTTAAGCAGTGCCAATCACAGCACCGGGCTCATTAGCAGTCGTTGCCACGGCAACGGGGCTGCCAGAAAGTGGCTTGTTAGGCAGACAACTTCAGACGTGTTATATATAGATCGGGGAGTGGGGGTGTGGGAGCCGGGGGGTACGCCTCTCTTTAGAGCTTCTCCCGCTTCTGGGTTTGGGGATAAGACGCGGAACAGGGGACCTTAAAACCGTCTGATCGGGCTGCTGAATCGCTCGTCTGACGACCCTCCGCCGCCCCGTTCACATCGGCAGGCAACATTTGCTCACACCTGCAGAAGAAGGTAAGGATCGGAAACTTCCGGAGGGGGAAGGCATTCCAGAGGGCGAAAGAATTCCGGGCTGACCTTGGAGAGTGGGGGAGGCTCTGGGAGCTTAGGGGGGGCGGGGGGCTCTGACTGGAGGCTCCGGGGACAAGACTGAACCTCTCTGAAAATAATCTGTGTGAAGGGTTTGGGCTAAGGAGTCTTTTCCTTAATAAGCATCCATGTAGCTAGCTAGCACCGTCTTCTTATAAATTGTGCTTATTAAAATTTTATGTTCCCCGATTTCAGAAGCAATGTTTTCTCTTCGTGGTTCCCTGCAAAGCTGCAAACCAGTTCCGTGAGCCTAAGACTCACCTAGCATGCATGTTACAAGGTGGCTTTATAGGGCGCAGGGCGCTTTGGTGATTGGATCGGGGTTCTGGAACCTGCCCTTTCACCCACATCTGAGGTGACTGGCAGGGTGACCCAGGAACCACTCTTTGCAAAGCGCACTGTAGGGGGATTTCTTTTCATATCTGGGTGACTTCCCTCTGCTTTCCTGCTCATTTTTTTCCCCCAGAGGGGAATCAGTAGCCATCATTACAAGGACGATTTCTTTGGTTGTGTCGTTTTAAGTAAGGAGACGAGGAAGTCAGCCTACAGCCGGGGAACGTGACTGCTTGGTGTGGGTGGTGATATTTCTGCACGTCTCCTGGGAGGGCATGTGCGTGCTTGGAGACTGCGACAGGCGAGAGAGCCAGGCCTGCGTCGTCTTCCTCCTCGGTGGGAGCTGGGAGGTTGAGGGGTCCAGGTGAAGACGTGGGAGTTGATTACAGAGAGCTGGTCGGAGGTGGACAGAGGGCAGGCTGGATTTAGATAACTGGATAGGTGTGTCTGGAACAAAGCTATTATTTTACACTTTGGTGTGCTCATTTAATTAGCTGTGCAACATGGGGCAAGTTGTTCAATTCTCCGGGCCCCAGGTTCCTCCTTGTAAAATGGGGGAGAAAATGGCATCTGCGTGCCAGGCTCATTGTAAAGATTTAGGCGGAAGTGTGTAAGGCACCTGGCCCAGACCTCGGTACACTTACAGACATTTGGTGAGCGGGCAAAGTCATTACCGGTGGTTAGAAATGGGATCTGAGTGCAGACGTTCCTTGAGCTCCTATTAGACTAGGCTTCTGAAGTGGTCCAGAAACCTCTTGAGAAAATGGGGTGAGTGTCTGTGTGCACATCCGTCCATTTGTGGGGGGCAGAGGATCCAATTTAATTCAGACTCTCAGAGGATGGGTCTCCATATATAGTGGAACAGCTTGTTTACTGAGCAAGGGGACCCAGGGAGGGGGCCCCCGAGGAGGCTGACACCCAGCTTTGCACCCTGGGAAACAGCCCGTCCATGAGACGCAGCCTGGGTAGCTCCCACGAAGCTGTGCTGCGAATGAGGTTGAGAATTTCCAAGGTGAGAAAAGCAGCCCCATCTCTGCCCACGCCCACTCCCCCAACCTTGGCCCTTGGAGGTAGGGCCCCGTGTCACCCCTGCTCTTTGTTCCTGTTCCCGTGGGAAAGAGCTGACAGCATGGAAGCGGAGAAGCCACAGGGTTAAGGAAGGGAAGGGAAGGACTTAACTGGGAAGGAAACTGATTAGAAGAGTAAGTTTGGCAGAGACCTTAATTACTGGGTAGCTGCTCGTCCCCATGGCTGCGGGACAGCCCACTCCAGAGCCCGCACCACCGCCGCCGCGGGGACCGAGGTCATGTTGGGGGGTTAGACCTCTCAAACCAGAGCCTGCAGGTTGGCAGGCTGACTTCTGCCTTGCCTACCTCTTTCCAAAATTTTCATTATTATTATTATCGTGGTAAAATGCACCTAACACCAAACTCACCATCAGTAACTTATACACATCCCCAGTTTTGTGCAGCCACCACCAGGACCTAGTGCCAACATGGTGTCAGCACCCTGAAAAGGAGACCCTGCACCCACCGCCCTCCCCACCCAGTCCCTGGCCACCACTGGTCTGCTTCCTGTATCAACGGATTTTCCTATTCTGGACATTTTATATCAATGGACTGATCCACTACTGGCCTTTTCTGTCTGGCGTATCTCGCTCGGCATGGTTTCAGGGTCATCCATGTTGCGGTGTGTACAGGACTCCGTTCCATGTTGCGGTGTGTACCAGGACTCCATGGCTTTTGGTGGCTGAATATTTTTTGGATGGATGCATCACATTGTGTTTATCCGTTCCTCAGCTGATGATAGACACTTGGGCTGTTTCTACCTTCTGGCAATTGTGGATCGTCCTAGACCATGGGGGTACGAGAGTTTGAGTGCTGTGTTCACGTCCCTTGGGTGTGTACCCAATTGTCTCCACTTCTTTTGACTCCTGGCTTCTGTCCGCCCAGCCAACAGGAATAACTTCTCTCTGGGAGAGGGGAGAGGTAAGGAGGCTGGCTGCCTCGGGGGACGGAGGCCAGGCACCTTCAGAGGGCAGAGACGTGGAGACCACCTTTGCCACGTTGGCCAAACCGGGAAATTGGCCTTGGTGCCCCCTCCCCTCTCTCAGCACCCCTTGGCCCCTCTTGGCTGAGTATCGGGTACCCCTCCTGCAGGGACCGTCTGCGGTGTTCAAGATGGCGGGTCCCGCAGTTCCTGCACGGGGAGGAGCAGCAACGTGACCTCCTTGGTCATCAGTTCCTTCTTCCTGACCCACAGGTTCTTTAGATAAATTAACTGCAGCCATTCTAAAGAGAAAAGCAGCCTGTGCTTGTGGGGATGGAACGGGTGTCTCCACTTCCCAGGTGGGGCGCAGAGGGTCAGGGTTCGGTCCACTAGTTCAGCCCTTTCCTCCAGAGCATAGTGGTCAGCGTCTTCCCCTGTTCACCTCCCCGCCGGCCCGAGTGTGCCTTTAATTTTTTTTTAATTTCATGTATTGATCTTCGAGAGAAAGGAAGAGAGAGAGAGAAAGAGAGAGAGAGAGAAAGAGAGAGAGACAGGAACAGGGATCTCTTCCTGTATGTGCCCTCCTCGGGGATTGAACCGGCAAACTTTGTGCATTGGCGCAAGGCGCCAACCCACCGAGCTGTCCGGCCAGGGCCTGAGCTTGCCTTTTCAGTCGGTTTGTCTTGGAAACAGAAACCTGGGAAAAGTGGCTGTTGATGGTGACATTTTAGACGCAGCGCCGGCGAGACCGGGGTGAACCTCGCTGTGACCACGGTAGGCAGAGGCCGCGTGAAGCCTGGTCTCCCTCGGCATCCGGATGCCCCCCTGCCCCTCCCACTGGAAACGCCCGTCTATTGAGCCGTCTTGGTGACGGGCATGACGTCCTTAGGTGCTGAGTGTCTTATCGTTAATCTCACAGTGTCTTCCACGCTGGGTTCATACCGCCCTCCGTTTTATGGATGCAGAAATAGAGGTGGCGGGTGGTGTCATTTCCCTGGGTCACGGGCTCCTGAGTGACCAAGCCAGGACTGAGCCCCGGGCCGAGTGCCTCTGTCCTCTGCAGCCAGCTCCTGGCCATGTCTGTCTGGTCCTTGCTTACTGCCCTTCAACAAGTTGTCATTTCCCCCCAGATTGTTCGGGCAAACACCAGTCCCATCTCCCGGTCTTAGTCTGTGACCCACGCAGAGGCAGCCTGGTCCCAGAACATTCCTTTCTGTGGTCGAGCACCCTGACCTACTCATCTCTACTTTATTCCCAACCCTGCCCAGCCAACACATGTATCTTGTGTAGGGGATATTTTACACACACGCGCGCGCGTGCACACTCACACCCTGTGCTCATTATCAGACTATTTGTCTTGCATATATACTGCTCACAAAAATTAGGGGCTATTTCAAAATGAATACGAAGCGATTAAAGAAAAAGAGGCATTTGATTTTGTTTTTTATTAAACAAGACCATCAGAAAAGCCAACAACAAGTCAAAAAAGCTGTGCGATTATGCAAATGAGATGCAAAACCAACTTTTATTGCATTGGTGAAAATGCACATATATATACAAAGGGCTGAAAGTACTGAAGTAGCAGCTCGTTCCCTGGTCCCCTCGTCTTTGTGAGCGGTGTATTTGGACTATCTTCTGGTCCGGGAGAGGCCCGAGCTGGAGGCCCAGGTGAGCGTGCTCAGGTGTGCGCTCGGGCTCAGGGGACGTGCTCTGGGGGGAGGAGACGGCCCTGCCTGGAGGCTGGGCATCTCCTGGTCACTTGGCAATGTAGAAGCCAGTCTTTCATGCGGAATCAAAGAGGCGCTGTGGGTTAACAGGTGTGGGAGACGGATGCATTCTGGGCAGAGGGGGAGGTTTGTGAATAAATTGTAAAACTTCATACGGCAGCACGCACAGAGAACCCGGGGAGGTCGTGTTTACTCAAGTCCCTGGAGCGGCTGGGATTGAGCCGGTCCCCCGCTGGGGGCTCCGGGGCTCCTCCGCAGGAGACCGGAGCACGTGGCTTTGCAGTCTGCAGACAGCTGAGCCGTTTGGAAGCCATGTCTCTACGGCTCTCGTTCTCAATCTGCTCTCTGAAGTCGTGGTCATCAGTGACCAGAAACTGCCCGGTAGGCACGGCTGGGGGAATGCTGCTGACATTTAGGAGCTGATTAGTTCTAATATTGAGGAACAAGGTCCTGCCGGTGGCCGGAATCCTGTCCTTAGAAGCAGTGTACTTCCTTCACAAGGCGCAGAAGTTACGTGAGCTAACATGGACCTCTTTTCTTATATATATTTAAATGTTCTTCGGCAGCTTTTATCTTTGCGTTTATTGAGGACAACTTAGATGCAAGAGCTCCCCAGACAGAAAGGAACATGAGCGGCCCACGGTCCCGCCACAGGAAATGACCTGCTGGAGCATCTGGGTCTATGCCTAGTTTCTCTATACACCATATATTTGTCCCTGATACGTTTTTTTTTTTTTTAAGAAAAGTACTGCGTGCACGGTTAAAAGGGCTAAACCGCAAATAAGCGCATGCGAAGGAAGGTCAGTCTCTGGTTTGTCTCTGTTTCCAGTTCTCTTTGCCAGAGTGATTTGGACACTTGGGGAAACACCCACCTTGCCCTTCGATCCTGGGCCTTGTCATAGATGGTTTTCCAGCTCTCTCTGCTGAGACCTGCGTTAACTACCCCGGGTCGGTGCCCACAGCGGGCCCCGGGCCTCGTGGTCCCTGGGGTTGCCGGGTTGAGATTGCACAGCGGGATGGTGCTAAGTGGCGCCCCCTACCTGCCCCCCTCAGCAAGTGCAGCACCCCTGTGAGCGGTTCTCCAGGGGCTAACAGAGCAGAAAGTCCAGCTCTGCCAACTGACTGGCACTTCCCTCTGCTCCCCAGGGGAGCCTGTCCCCTCTGCGGCGGCTCTGAAAACGCGAGGGCTCCTCACGCCTCATGCTCAGACAACCACCGGAGTCACACAAGGGTGGCCCGTGACCTCCCTTAGGGACGCCGTGGACCCTAAACCCCCCGGGGTTGAGCTATTCCAGAGCGACGCGACTTCATCTGCCTCTGACTTCCTCATTGCAAACCAGCTGCAGAAATGCCGAGCACGTGTGACCTTTCCTTTCCTCCCCAACAGAAGCCTGGGATGGTCCCCCCTCCGCCGGGAGAGGAGAGCCAGACGTTCGTCCTTCCGCCCGGCTGGCAGAGCTACCTGTCCCCTCAGGGCCGGCGTTACTATGTCAACACGACCACCAATGGTGAGTCCCACTCTGCTCCATCCGGGAAGCATCCCGCACCGCGCCCCCGGTTACTGTCTCTCCAGAGGGCCAGGCTTTCTCCTTCCCCCTTGACCTCCTGGTTTTTAGACTCTTTCTTCAGAATCTACCTCGGAGAGTGCCGTCCCCACAGCATTGGGTGGTGGGGGTCTGAGCCCAGATCGGGAATAATGCCCTTCAAGGTTGGGGTCATCCTGGGACCCTGACAGCCACTTGGGAGTGTTTGTGGAACCCGGCCTTACCGTCTGGGACTATGCTTTCCAAGCTGAGATTGTGGAAGGCTCTGTGGTCAGCAGCTAGTTTAAATCAAGTTGGACGGGCTTGGCTACTGAGCAGATATCTCGGGGATTTTGAATGTACTAAATGACGCAGAAGTCCCCAGACAGGCATTGTTGGCATGGAGTTTACCTACCTTCACCTCCACCTGAATTCAGGTCTCTTACCTGAATCATCCCGCTGGCTGGTGTTTCTTGTGGTGTTTGGGAAATGCTGGGGGTACGTAAGGATCGTTCATTCTAACAGATGGCATGGATTCCACGTGCATTTCTGAACTGAGTTAGCACTGTACCTCCAAGGCCCCGGTTACTATGGACTTCCCCGGCCGTCACAGTGACTCCAGGACCCCAGGCTGTTGACCGCAGGGTGAAGGAGGTGTGGCAGGTTCCTACAGCCAGGTGACCTGGGGACAGCTGCACGCTGGTGGTCTTGGGCGGGGCTGAGCCAAACCTGCTAACAGCTCTATCTTGAGCTCCATGACTCCCCAAGGGAATTGCCCCGAGAGGACAGCGGTTAGAAAGAGGGAGAGTTGGAGTTGGCAGGACTCGCAGGTGGGCGTGCCAAGGCAGAACCTGACTACTGGCTGGCTCCGTCCTGGCTTCTCACTCCCCTTGTCTTATGATCACCTCGTCCCACCCAATGGGACCATCAAGGTGGCCGCTGATCGTGAGCCTGCCCTTGGAGGGGTCCTGGTGACAGGAGGGCCAGCTGCTGTGTGGAGGGAGCAACAGAGAAAGCAGCTGGCAGCTGCCACTCGGGTGGCTTGTTTGTTCCTGTCCCCTGGCAACCAGGCCTTCTGCAGGCTCGAGAAGGGTGTTCCAGCTGAGTGGGTAACCAGTGTTTCTAGGAAAAGGGAAGTAGGACTCTTTCTGACCATTCTCATCTTACGCTTCCTCAAAACAAACGTACGAGCAGCTCTGCGTTGTTGCCAGACTTGGAAGTTTCAGAGCAAAGTGTATCTTTGTGCAGTTCCCCAAAATGCAGAAATTAGACCATATGATCCTGAGATCATTGAGAATTCGGATCCATGACAGGGGTAAAAGTGGCTTTCTTATTCTTTCTTTATTTCTTTTTTATTTTTTTTAAATGAGAGTAAGGGAAATAGTGAGACAGACTCCTGTATGCGTCCCAACCGGGATCCACCTGGGAACCCTCATCTGGGGCTGAAGCTCGAATTAAATGAGCTGTCCTCAACACCTGGGGCCAACGTGCGGATCAGCCGAGCTATCCTCAACACCGGTGGGCAACGCTGGAACCACGAGCCACTGGCTGCGGGAGGGGAAGAGAGAGAAAAGGGGGAGAGGGAGGGAGAGAGAAGCAGAGGTCACTTCTCCTGTGTATGCTGACCGGGGATGGAACTCGGGACGTCCACGCTCGGGGCCAATGCTCTACCACTAAAGGCCAAAAGTAGCTTTCTGAAATCAACATCTGTGTGCTTGTGTGCGTGTGTGTGTATGTTTTAAATTAGAGAATAGAATAGTCTCAGTAAAAAATTCAGTGAGTCAAAAAATACTTAAAATAAAAATGAAAAAGTCCCTGTTGCAATCAATACCCTGGAGCTGTTTCTCAGACGTATTCCTCCAGACACTCACATTTTCTCACTTTCCAAACATAGGTACAGTTGTTCTTGCTAATAAATTAGAAAACCTCACCCACGCTGTTTTATACACTGCTCTGACAGTGTCCTCTGGACATCTTTCTAGACTTGCGTGTGTCGCCTAGCAGCCGGGGCGCTCATTTGTAAAGATAGCTGTGCAGCAGCCCATTGCGAGTGAGGCGTATCATTACTTTAACCGGCTCCGCTTTATTACGGGGATACCGAAGTCCCATTTTGCATTAGCAGACAATGTCTGGCAGCTTTGTTCCAAGGCCCATCTTAGCGTATGCCGCTGGGCCAGGACGCTTTGTGGGTCCTGCGACGTAGCAGTCCCAGGAGATCCTAGGCCAGGGCTCAGCAAACCTTTTCTCTGAAGGGCCAGGTGGTAAATCTTTTAGGCCTTGAGACTCCCGTGTTCCTTGTCACAGGTACCCCACTCCCACTCTCACCTAAAAGCGGCCACAGACAATACATAAACCAATGGGCGTTGCCATGTTCCAGGAAAGTTTTATCTCTGGACACTGAAATGTGAGTTTCAGACAACTTCTGCATGTCATGACATAGTCTTCCTTGTCAAACATTTAAAACTGTTGAAGATGACGTTCGCTGGGGGTTCACAGGCTGTGTGATCACTGGGTGGGGTGGGGCTGGCTCTCAGGCCGCTGAGCCCCGCTCCAGTCTCTGTAATCTGCCAGGGGACTGGCCCGAGTCGCCCTTCTCCTGCTCTGATGTGCTGGTGGTAATCCTGACCCCTTGGCCTTGCGTCCTAGGCACATGCCGGTTTTATTCAGTTGTGGGTTTTTGTTTTTATTTGTTCTTTATCTGTTTAATTGATTGAGTTGTTCATTCAACAGACACTTAGTGGGGCCACAAGGATGTTCCAGGCACAGGGTTGGATGCTGGGGATGTAATAATAAAAAAAAAAGAATCAGCTCCTCCCCTCAAAGTGCTTCTTCTTATTGTGGAAACAGAATTTAAAGGAATATGTATTTGATTACAATTCTGAGCAAGACTCTAAAAGGAGAAGCCCAGGGTGTTTTTGAGAGCAAGTTCAGTTGAGACCTCCCCTGGGAGGTCAGGGGAGGCTTCCTGGAAGAGGAGGTACCGTTCGGCTCAGATGGCAAGGATGAAGAAAAGGGTTACCAGTGGGAAATGTCTTCCTGATAGCAAAGAGTCAGTCATGTCTGGAGGGGCTACGTAGCCCTTGGACATCACGGGACGGGGTTTGTTCCTTACTCTAAGGGACGCCCAGGTATCTCTCTGGTACCCTTTCTTAGACTGGTTTTGTTTGGCCACTGGGCTGTTCTTTTCTTCTTCTTCTTGCCCACCTTTCCCCAAAATATACTGCTCACAAAAATTAAGGGATATTTTATTGCTTTATACTTATTTTGAAACATCCCCTGGTCCCTTCTCTCAGAGAGAGTGCCTGGGCGCAGTACGCCTTCTGTCTTTGTTTTTATACCACACACACACACACACACACACACGTGTAACAAGTTTAAAGTCCAATCTATCAATACATTTGTATTACATTGCTCTGGCTAATCTGATCATTTTCAAATCCATTTAGGCTTTTATGGACAGGGAATGCCGTAGTGCTTGGCAGGGATCTGGGGACCCAAGATCCCAAGAGAGGGCATCTCTGCCTTCAAAGACCGCGGTGCTAACGGAGTCAGAGGAACGTAGACACCAATAAGCATTGCGGGTGTGCACACGGCAACCTGAGGGCTCGAGGGAGGGAGTCGTCAGCTTTCTCTGGGTACTGCACAGTCTTCAGAGAGGGGACACTTGGCTAGGGGTTGCCTGCTGAGGTCCCTGCTGGGCTGAGAGAAGGCAGCAAGGACAGGCTGATCTGTTTGGTAAGAAACAAGGAAGGGTCTATGGTCACACCACCCTGAATGCGCCCGATCTCGTCTGATCTCGGAAGCTAAGCAGGGTCGGGCCTGGTTAGTACTTGGATGGGAGAAACAAGGAAGGGAGACAGGGGGCAGGGTCTGACCCATTAAAGACCCCCTGAGGCACTTAGAGGAGTCGTGGCTTGGCCCTTGTGGGCATTGGATGGCTGTGATTGGAACCTGCAGGTTGTGTTCACAGGATATTGTGGCAAGGTTGCTTGTGCAGCCAAAGGAAGAGCGTACAGACAGCAGTCGTGGACTAAATGAGAAGAGACTTAATGAGGTCAACCCCGTGTCTGCAGCGGTGGCTGCAGAGGAGGAGGTAGGAGCCGTCAGGCAGGATGCTTCCCGTCAGGGGAAGAGGAACCCTCCGATCTCTCTGAGTTTTCCTCGGTGTGTGCCGCAGCCCATGTGGTGAGAACAAGGGGCAGGGGAGGGATGGGTTTGGAAGGCCGAAGATGAATCCATGCTGAGTAGATGGTTCCTTGGGGGACGTTCGGGAGAGGCAGCCAGCGTATGCTTGGATGGGTGGGTCTGTGACTCGGGGGACATCTGGGCTACAGATGGGAATCGGGGTGCCTGGCTGGCAAGCAGAGAGCAGAGTGGACCTCACCCCTGTATGCCTGCTTGGCCTGGCACTGTCGTGCCCACCTACAGAACCGCAGGTGCCGACCCAGACTGTGCATTTCGTCACCCAAGGAGTGAAGTGATGAGGGTGCAGGAGCTCCCCGAGGGCGAGCCCCCAGGAGAGAGCCCTGAGAAACAACCTCTCAGGGAGGCACAAAGGAAACTCTGAAGAAGATGTCAGACGTGTGAGGAATCCAGCAAAGGCCATGTCACCACTCAAGGCAAAGATTGTCAAGAAGGGGCCATCAGAGGCAGACTGAAATTTAGATCAGGTAGGGGTGACAGTTGAAATCACTGAGGAAAGCATAGGTTATATGATGAATAATGTTGGGCCAGATGGCCAACAGGAAGTTTCGATGGGTAAGTTAATGTGTTAACGTTCTTGTTTTTAGTAACGCCATCAAAACATGCTTTTTGTGAGACTTTGGGAAGTCCCCATCTCCCCTTATCTCTCATGTTTGTGGCTCTCCAGAGCGTTTCGCCATGCAGGGTGGCCCTGAGCTCAGGCCCCGGGGACCCTAGGGAGGGCTTCTGCTATCAGAAAATTGCTTGTCCTCTACTGTTTCAGAAAATCCTTTATTCTCATCAAAAGTCAACCCTATTGCCCAAAATTAGCATTGTGTTTTTAGTTCTTCGGTAGTGAGGTAATGTCAATACAATAAACAGCCTGTCCTGTCCAGGGACCTGAACTAGTGTTAGGGGGACCTCTCATTTGCACAACAGATCATTGTATTTCAAGAGACAGAACATAGTGTTATTTCTTCCATTTAAAATCAGAAGGCTGGATCTGTACGTTTAATCTCTTAACAGTGATGTGGTTATAGGTATTTAGGTCTTTTTGGAGAGATGCCATTAGACATCATTTAAGATATATTTTACCATTTGGACATTGAACGGGTATTACAAGCCAGTAAGGAAGGCCAAGCTTAGTTTTGGTTTATATACGAATCACTATTTCACCTCTTATGTATTAGTCTTGTGCACTTTCAATTCAATAGTTGTCTTTATTTCATCTGGGCCTTTCATTTCTGAAGAAAGAAGATCATTGGGGGGGAGGGGGGTGCCGGAGCTCTCTCTCTCCAGAGAGCAGAGCCCAAGGCAAGGATTAAGTGTTAGCATCTTATTTGGGAGCTGGAAGCCCAGAGCAGGAAGAGTGGGTGAGAGAGGGGAGGGAGACGAAGGCAGCCGCCCGCAGCCGCGCCCACCCGTGCTGATGGGGAGCTGCAGAGAGGCCCAGCGGGGCCCCAGCAGGTGTGGTCACATCTCTGAAAGGGTCGCAGAGAGGGGCCAGACCTTGGCGTAGGCCAGGAGAGAGCAGAGGGGTTTGATCCCCTCGCCTCCCGCTCGTCTCCTCATTCCTACTGGCCACGCTTCTGCCCTGCAGAGGTATTTTTCCACACGCTTGGATTGTATCGTCTGACCCCAGCCACCAAGGCCGTGGCGAAGGTCCGCGGAGCCTGGGTAAGGTACCGACCCAAACGGGAGGAGGCAGTGGATGGAAACGCGAGGAAGAGCCCGATGTCGGTGTCCGGGTGCGGAGACGCCCACAGACCCGCGTGCGGAGGTGTCATCTCTCTCCGTTGTCAAACCTCGATGACTTGACTGTTCCCTGGCTTTCAGCAGCCAGTGACTGGGACTCATTCATCCTCGGGGAGCCTTCCGAACTGTCTAACCCAGGAGGTGGCCAAGTATATAGTCCATGGGCCACATTTCGCTAGGGGCCAATTTTTGTAAATAAATTTTATGGGAACATACCGTGCTCTTTTGTTTAACGATAGTTTAAAGTTGCTTTTGTGTGATAATAACGGCGTTGAGTAGAGATCATGTGACTCACAAAGCCAAAAATATTTGCTGTCTGGCTCTTGAAAGAAAAAAGTGCGATGATCTCTGTTTAACAAATAAAGCCATTCTTTTCACATGTGAGGAAATGGAGTCCCCCAGGTGGTAAAGAGACTTACCAGGTCATTCATACGCCAGGATATACCTGGGTCCCCAGTCTTCTAATCTTTGATATTTTGCTTTAGTATTCAGGAGGATGGGCATAGGGGCGGGGTATGACTTAATTAGCAGTAAGGAAAGCTGAGTTCATAAATCAGTAGACAAAATCATCTGAAATAACACTTATTTTTAAGTGCTTAACTATCTTGTTAGAGTGTCAGCAGAAAGCCAGGACATTTGGGAATTGTTTTTAAGTTCTTTTGACAAACAATCCTTATGTGTAAATGTTTTGTTACGTTTGTGAGTGAGACTTGGAAGATTAAACCAGGGTTTGAATAGTTAGTTGTTCTCTTGGTTTCTTGTTTTAATTTTTTTTTTTAATGAGTACATGCCCATTTAACTTTATTACACTAGGAGCTAATGCGAGTTTCTGGATAAGTTTTTCAATAGAACACTTTTAAAAAGCAGTCTTTGAGCTCTTCCTTGTTACAAATAATTGGATACTTTTCTAACTCCCTGGATAGAACTCCCTGGTAATTCCTTTAGTAAAAGTGGTCCTGAGAAACTTCTGTATCCCAAAAGCAGCTATTTATTTTCTTCTGTCCATCTGTGTTGAACACATGGAGACTAAAAAGATGCTTGCATTTGGCAAATTTGGGTGATTGAATTTGTGTGTGTGTGTGTTCATGAACTTCCCTTATTTTAGCTTCATTTTTTTTTTTTCTTTAATGGACTCTTAAGGGAAGGCTGTTAGACCTTAAAGCTTACTATTAGTGTGGTTCTGTGTGGGATTTGTGCTTTCTCCCAGAGAATCCGCATTGATTTGTAGTGTTGATACGCAAGTGCATAACAAACGCATCTTCCATTTCTCACCAGTATTGACGACCAGTGACCCCTTGGAAATTTGGCAAATGCCAAGTGGGTTAGAGACTCATTGACAGTGCCAGTGAATGGAAGACCCATGAAAGTCAAAAGACAGAGACAGAAAGTATTTTATTGTTTGCTGTATTCTAGGAAGTTGAGTTAGTTTAAAAAAAAAAAGTACTGCTTTTGTAAACAGCGTAAGAACTTTCCTCACTGGCTGTTGGGTGGAGTCACTGGTGAGCACCAAATGGTTCAGATATGCAAGTGGAACAAAAAGACTATGAGTGTGACCCAGCAGTTCCACTTCTAGGTAGATACCCAAGATGGTTGAAAACGTACGTCCACACAAAAGCCTACATACATACGAATGTTCATAGCAGCGTTGTTCATTATGGCCAGAAACAACCTAAATGTTCATCAGCTGATGACTGAAAAACAACAGGTGGTGCCTCCCTACAATGCAATATTATTCAGCCACAGAAACAGATGAAGCTTGACACACGCTACAACATGGATGGGCCTTGAAAACATCATACTGAACAGAAGAAGCCAGACACAAAAGACACATACAGTATGGTCCCGTTTATGTGAATTGCCTAGAGTAGGAAAATACACAGACATTAGGTAGAGAAGTGTTTTTCCAGGAACTGGAGAAGAGGTGAATGAGAGTGACTGCTTAACAGGGAGGGGTTTTCTTTTTGAGGTAATAAAAACGTTCTGAAATTAGGTAATGGTGATAGTTGCTTGAGTCTGTGAAATATACTAAAAGTCACTGTATTGTGTGCATTTAGAGAGAGGGTTTTATAGTATGTGAATTCCATCACAATAAAATTGTTAATGAAAACAAGCATATTGGTGACTTTGGCAAGTTCTGACTTTCTTGGTATCATTCACAAACAGTTGCTTAGACATCTTGGTTGGATATTCCTTCTGCCTGGTTTTCAAACTTTGGTGGGCGTCAGAAGCACCTGTGGAGTTTGTTTTAAAAAAAAAAATACCAATACACAGGTTTCACCACAGACCTACTGAGTTGGAGTCTGTTGGAAGCTGAGTATCAGATCAGAAATTTGGAAGAAAAGGTAGAAAAAAAACCCAGTCAATCAGAGAAGCAAAAAGAAAAAAAGAATTATAAAGAATGAGGATAGTTTAAGGGACCTTTGGGATAACATGAAATGTAACAACATCCATATCATAGGGGCACCAGATGGAGAAGAAGAGAGAACAAAGGATTGAGAACCTATCTGAAGAAATAATGACTGAAAATTTTCCTAGCCTGGTAAAGGAAAAAGACATACAAGTCCAGGAAGCTCAGAGAGGGCCAAACAAAATGGGCCCAAAGAGGCCCACACCAAGACACAGCATCATCAAAATGACAGAGGTTGAAGACAAAGAGAAAATCTTAAATGCAGCAAGAGAAAAACAATTAGTTACTTCCAAGGGTGCTCCCATAAGAGTGTCACCTGATTTCTCAACAGAAACATTTCTGGCCAGAAGGGACTGGCACAAAATATTCAAAGTGATGAAAAACAAGGACCTATAACCAAGACTATTTTACCCAGTAAGGCTGTCATTTAAAATTAAAGGAGAAAATAGAGCTTCCCAGACAAGAAAAAGCTAAAGGAGTTTGTTACCACCAAATCAGTATTACAACAAATGTTAAATGATCTTCTAGAAGGAGGAGGAAGGGGCAGAGGAAGGAGGAAGGTTGAGGAGGAGGAGAAAAAAAAATAACAAAGGAATGTAGTTAAAAGAATAAAATGGAAATAAATTCATACCTATCAGTAGTTACTTTAAAAGTAAATGGCTCAAATGCTCCAATTAAAGAAACAGGGTAGCCCTGGCTGGTTGGCTCAGTGGTAGAGCGTTGACCTGGAGTGCGAAGTCCCAGGTTCGATTCCCGGCCAGGGCACACAGGAGAAGCGCCTATCTGCTTCTCTACCCCTCCCCCTCTCCTTCCTCTCTGTCTCTCTCTTCCCCTCCCGCAGCCAAGGCTTGATTGGAGCAAAGTTGACCCAGGCACTGAGGATGGCTCTATGGCCTCTGCCTCAGGTGCTAGAATGGCTCTGGTCGCAACAGAGCTATGCCCCAGATGGGCAGAGCATCGCCTCTGGTGGGCGTGCCAGGTGGATCCCGGTTGGGCGCATGCGAGAGTCTGTCTGACTACCTCCCTATTTCCAGCCTTAGAAAAATACAAAAAAAAAACACACAAAAAAAACCAAAGTAGCTGAACAGATAAGAAAGCAAAACCATATATATGCAGTCTACAAGAGACCCACTTTAGAACAAAAGATGTACATAAACTAAAAGTAAAGGGATGGAAAAAGATATTTCATGCAAATGGAAATGAACAGAAAGCTGAGGGTAGCAATACTTATATCTGACAAAATATACTTTAAAACAAAGTATTGTAAGAGAGAAAGAAGAACACTACATAATGATAAAGGGAGCAATCCAACAAGAGGATATAATGCTTGTAAACATTTACACACCCAATGTAGGAGGACCTAAATATGTAAAATGAATCTTGATGGACATAAAGAGAGAGATCAACAGCATCATAGTTATAATAGGGGATTTTAATACCCCATTGACATCAATGGACAGATATTCCAGACAGGAAATCAACAAGAAAACAGTGGCCTTAAATGAAACATTAGATCTGCCGGATTTAATTGACATCTTTATCTAGAATATTTCACCTCAAAGCAGCAGAATGTAATTCTTTTAAGTGCACATGGTTTTCTAGGATAGACCACATGTTAAGACACAAAACAAGTCTCAATAAGATTAGACTAAAATTGTATAGAGCATCTTCTCTAACCATTATGGTGTGAAACTAGAAATCTATAACAAGAAAAAAAATGAAATGCACACAAAACCATGGAGGCTAAACAACATGTTACTAACCAGTGAATAGGTCAGCAATGAGATCAAGGAACAAATGAAAAGATACCTTGAAAAAATGAAAATGAGAACACAACAACCCAAAATCTATGGGACACAGATAAAGCAGTCCCAAGAGGGAAATTGATAGCATTACATAACTACCTCAAGAAACCAGAAAAATCTCAAATTAACACTCTAACCTTACACTTAAAGGAACTTGAAAAAAAAAAGGAAGGAAGGAAATAATAAAAAGATAAGAGCAGAGATGAATGAAATAAAGACTAAAAAATATATATAAAAGATCAATGAAACCAAAAGCTGATTCTTTGAAAAGATAAACAGATTGACAAACTGTTAACCAGACTCATCAAGAAAAAAAAAAAAAGAGGACCCAAATAAATAAAATCAGAGAGGAAAGAGGTGAAGCAACAACAGATACCAAAACAATGCAAAGCATTGTAAGAAAATATTAAGAACAATAATATGCACCCTGGCCGGGTTGGCTCAGCGGTAGAGCGTCGGCCTAGCGTGCGGAGGACCCGGGTTCGATTCCCGGCCAGGGCACACAGGAGAAGCGCCCATTTGCTTCTCCACCCCTCTGCAGCGCTTTCCTCTCTGTCTCTCTCTTCCCCTCCCGCAGCCAAGGCTCCATTGGAGCAAAGATGGCCCGGGCGCTGGGGATGGCTCTGTGGCCTCTGCCCTAGGCGCTAGAGTGGCTCTGGTCGCAACATGGCGACGCCCAGGATGGGCAGAGCATCGCCCCCTGGTGGGCAGAGCGTCGCCCCTGGTGGGCGTGCTGGGTGGATCCCGGTCGGGCGCATGCGGGAGTCTGTCTGACTGTCTCTCCCTGTTTCCAGCTTCAGAAAAATGAAAAAAAAAAAAAGAAAAAAATAAAAGAACAATAATATGCCAACAAATTGGTCAATCTGGATGAAATGGATAAATTTATAGAAACATACTCTTTCAAAATTGAATCAGGAAGAGTCGGAGAACCTGCATAGACAGATTACAACCAGTGAAATTGAAGCAGTAATTAAAAACAAAAACAAAAAAACAAAAACAAAACCTTCCCAACAAACAAAAGTCCTGGACCAGAAAACTTCACAGGTGAATTTTACCTAATGTTTAAAGAACTAACACCTATCCTTCTCAAGCTATTCCAAAAAATTCAAGAGGAGAGAAGACTCTCAAGCTCATTTTATAAGGCCAGCATTATCCTAATTCCAAACCCAGATAAAAATAGCACAAAGAAAAAAAATTATAGGCCGATAATCCTGATGAACATAAATGCTAAAATCCTCAGCAAAATGTTAGCAAGCTGTATCCAGCAATATATTAACAAGGTTATACGCCGTGATCAAATGGGATTTATTCTGGGGTTGCAAAGTTGGTACAGAATCCGCAAATAAATAAACATAGGCAGTAAAATCTCCAACATTTCTCATAGCAATGTTTTTTGTTTGTTTGCTTGCTTGTTTGTTTGTTTTTTCAGATATAGCTCCTCCTTGGTCAAGGGAAATGAGGGAAAAGGTTTAAAAAATGGTTTTAAACTAAAAAGTGCATGCACAACAGGAAAATCATCAACAAAAGGAAAAGGCAACCCCCTGAATGGGAGAACATATTCTCCGATACATTTGATAAGAGATGGGATATCCAGAATTTATACAGAACTTATAAAATGAAACACAAAGAAAAACAAAACAATCCAGTTAAAAAATGGCTAAAGGACCTGAATGGACACTTTTATGAAGAGGACATACAGATGGCCAATAGACATATGAAAAGATGCTCAATGTCACTAATCATCAGAGACATGCAAATTAAAACCTCAGTGAGGTGCCTATGCTATTTTTATTTTCCTTCTCTGCATCCCATTCTGACAGCTGGATGGAAGGAACACCCTGGCCGCCTTCATGCCACCCGGAGTCTAGTAAGACAATTCAGGCTTTGGAGATGGGGGGTTGTCAAGGGTCTCCTTTCATTTCTCCGTTCCCTGGAGACGTTTACCTGTGCACGGTTAGGGGGTGTGTACCAGCAACGGTCACTGTCCTCTGACCAGTCGCCATACTGCGGAACCCAGCGGCCTCCCAGGTTCCAGAGGGAACCCACTGTAGTGAATAGCTCATTTGTGTATCAAGTGGTCGGATCTCTGGCGGTCGTTAGGTGGAGCAATATTCATTAATTAGCCCCCCTCCAAAAAAAAATACAAGTATAGGATGACTGTGAATTGTGTACCTGTAAGGAATGAGATTGGCTTGGTTTGAAGTCTTTCTACAAAGAGCTGGTCTGTGATGATGACTTTTCTAGGGAAGCATCTGTATCGTGTCTCTGTGTGTGGGGGCAGGAGGTGTGGTGGTCATGGCAGAGTCAGGAACTCCAGGGCCTGGTAGATGTCATGTGGTAGGAGGTCTTGAGGCCAGAGGCTATCCACAGAAGCATTTTATTCTGAGGACACAGTGCTTGAAAATGTTCCAATTAGTTGCCAACATTGAAAAATTAGGAGGCTTTTCATCAACGCCTCAGTGCTTGTCTTCTCTCAAAAAGTCACGAGGCATGGCCTCCTCAGAGCCCGCCTTCCTGGCTGCACACAACTAGGTGGGGGCTGAGAAGGTTGTCACTACCGCCCCCCCCCCCCCTTTTCCTTACATTCCGTTGGTTCACGCATGCATTTTATGCGTCTCGCTCTTAAGGATACTGACGTTGACCTATGTTCAACCAGCCTCATGAATTTGCACCTAGTGTTGCAGGGGAGAATTGGCATTCAACACAAAGTCAGAAGGCTATGTTGCAAATGCACTTGAAAACTCTGGAGATTATGAAGTGGAACCAGGAGAGAGAATGAGGATCTGAGGAGAAATGACTCATGTTGGCTGATGGTTATGAAGCATCAACTTCAAGAGAAGGACCTTCAAACTCATCCCAGGCTCTGTCTCATCATGGGGCTTTGAAACGCGGGAAGCTTAGCCTCTCCTGAGCTTCCAGAAGGCCTACTATGTGTGTGTTGGGGGCAGGTGCAGGTGGCAACAGGGACATGTGGCTGTAGCAGGAAGTGGAGGGTCTACAGGGAAAGACAGTCTGGACAGATCGAACCAATGTAGCTGTTTAAGAATTAGGTCCCATGCAGTCAGTGGAATTCCTAGGAAAATGGAAGTTATCCACAGGTTATATTCTGATAAGTGAGTGAGCAAGGGCCAACCATGTGACTTGATTATCAAGGGACAAGTGTTTGCTAAATGTCCCTTGCTCTAATTATCCACTTGGATGGCTTCAGGCAGCAGTCTAGAGATTATTAGATAGGACAAGGGTCTCCAGGTGTGGGCAGCTCTTACTAAATGCTATCTATTCTTACTAACTGTTCCAATGTAGCACCGTGTTCTGCACACGAGCTTGATTGTTAGGTGGGGCTTTCCTTTCGGGGTGGAGTCAGTTTCTTTCCTGCCTGAAAAGGCCTCGCAGGTCGCTCCCACTCTAAAATTCTGTGAAACCAGGAGCCCTAAGACCCACGTGCTCATCACCACCCCCCCGCCCCCATATGGAAAGCTGGTGTGATTTCCTGATTCTGAGATCTTTATTATTGAAGAGAGATCACGGAGTGGGGTAACAGCTTTTTTTGTTATTTCAAACTGAGTTGGATTCCAAAGTAGACAGTGCTCATCCAAGAGGCGTGGGCAGAGGAGAGCAGGGTGTGAGGTGTTAGTCATGCAAGACGCCTATGTTTACTGCGGGCCCCTCCCTGGTTGCTGTGCACCGAGCTGTGCACAGGGGCACCGGGACCCTGCTCTGACAGCTCCTGTCCTCCTTGGACAGGTCATAAGGTGCACCTGGTACTTCAGGGTCCCCTGGACAGTAACTGAAGCCCCTGCCCCCTTGTCAGCTGTAAAAACTGCCTAGCTGTGTGCCCATAGAGACCCTCAGCCCGAGAAGAAGTAGCTCCCACCATGGCGGGGGAGGGTGGAGGCAGGGACTGAGTGGTTCAGCACAGGGATGGACCATGGGAAAAATATGCTGGAGGCGTCTGGCCCCCTACCCCACGCATTGACCCTTTAGTGGCCGTGGTGGGGACCTAGTAGGGGGTCTGGTGACTGAGGGCCGTTGTGGTGGGAGGTTGGAGCAAAGCGGTGTTCCCACTGGTACAGAAAACTTTCATTATTTTCACAAGCAGTCTGTGCGCGTGCGCTCTGTGTGGGCGCCCCTGGTCCCTGGATGCCTTTGGTTCCTGAGGGTGGGTCTCCTGGCCGCCCCCCTGGTCCCTGCCACAGACCCAGGCGTTCTGCTGCTGAATCTCCTATTTATCTAGACTTTCTTGTCCCCAAATCAACTCCATGTGTTAGCTTGACCTCCATCCAGGCCTCCTAGTATCCCCAGCCAGCCCCAGGCTTTTACTTCCTGATACGGGTTGAACTGTGCCTGCTCCCACCGGAGGTTGAAGTCCTAACCCCCAGGACCTGGGAGTGGGACCTTGGAAAGAAGACCTTTGCAGATGATCAAGTTGCGACGAGGTCATACAGGAGCATGGCGGCCCCCTGACAATATGTGGGGTCCTTACTGAAAGGGGAATTGGGACACCGAGGGAGGACAGTGTAAACAGGGAGGACAGAGGGAGGACACCCTCTGCGAGCCAAGGCATGACTAATGCTACCAGAAACTCGGAGAGAGAGGCCCGGGACAGACTCTCTCTCATGGCCCTCGGAAGGAGCCAGCCTGCCAACACCTTAATCTCAGAGTCCTGGCTCCCAACACTGACACAATAGAACGCTGTCATTTGAGCTACCTCGTGTGTGGTATTCGGGGGCAGCTCCAGAAAACCAGTGCACTTCCCACGCCCCCGTATCACATGCCACTGGTGGTCTGCGGACACTGCTAAGCCAAGTGGCATTGTGTCCTCCACGGTGCCCGGAAGAGGCACAGTCTGGCGCCTGCATCCCGACACCTGGCGTAAGGGTCAGGGAGCACTAGCGGCGGGAGGTGTGGCCTGCTGTCCTGCCGCATTGTCAGACCGTCGGTGACCGTGGGGTGTTGGCTCTGGCTGGAAATAGCTGCCCGGGTCCCAGGACTCCGGAGGGTGAGAGGAGTAAGTGCAGAGAAGCCGTTCTGTCAGCTTCAGAAAGGACACACACATGAGGAGGTTGATTTTCAAACCTTTCCAGCTCTCTGTCCCCCGAGGGACAGACTCTGGTGGCCGTGCAGACAGGGCCACCGCCAACTCCCTGACCCCGAGTCCTGCAGGCTGGGGTGTCCTCCGCTCCCGTGGTACACGTCTGCACTCATGTGCGGGGCCGCGGGCGGGTGGGGGTGCTTGTTCACAGTGGTTCTTTCCGAGCGATGGGATTAAGGACTTTTATTTTCTCTTTTGCTCGTCTGTGTTTTCCTGTGGTTTCTCCCTGGGTCTGTAATAACTTTTCTAGGCAGGATCAAAGTATGTTCTCTGAAATAGAGGATGCTCTCTCTTGTTTCCTTTCCCCGGGAGAACATCCTATCCTCTGTCCTCCTCTGCTCGTCTAAAGAAGCGGCCTTGTGTCCCTGGCGTTTCTTCCAGGGCTGAGAAGCACAGACTGGACTCCTAAGGGGCCCCGGTCGCTTTTAGATGGTGTGAGGAGCATTCGCGTGACCTGTCACGGAAGGAGGAGCGTGCCAAGCTGGGAGACAAGGAGATCCCTCCCCTCTTCCTTCCTGCCGCAGATAAAGACGTCATGTGCTCTCTGACATGTGCCCGTGCTGTGGGGACACTACCGAAAAGGGTAGAGAGCTCAGCAGGGCAAAGTCTCAGGGGCCACAGCAGAAAGGGTCGGGGAGAAACCCGGGGCTTTTGAACACCACATCCCCACCCAGGTGGCTCAAGTCTTGTACACCAAGAGTGAATTCTTGTTGCCGGGTGTGCAAATGCCAAACCGTCTTTGCTAGTGTGCTTTGGAGCTGGGGAGGAGGCCCTTAGGAGGTTTCCGGGACAGCGGGCTCTGTGTGGTCCTGGTGGAGCACTTGGCTCTCAGCCTCTGCCCGGTCGGTTCACTGTGCTTGTCCAGGAGGTCGGGGCTCAGATGCTCTCCGTGGTTTACAGCGGTGTCACCCGTTTGGAGGAAATGGCATAAACACTGGATGCTTTCAACTCAGGAGGAATTTGTGGGTTGATTCCATTGTACCTTTAAATATTTTTCTTTCAGAGAAAGAAAGGGAGAGAGATGAGAAGCGTCACGTCATTGTTGTGTCTCTTTATTTGTTCATTGATTGCTTCTCCTACGGGCTTTGACTGGGGGAGGGGGAGGGGGCTCAAGCTGAGCCAGCGACCCCTTTCTCAAGCCAGCAGCCCTTGGGCTCACCTCACTGACCTTGGGCTCAAGCCAGCGACCATGGGTCATGTCGGTGACCCCACACTCAAGCTGGTGAGCCTGCACTCGAGCCAGATGAGCCCGCACTCAAGCCGGCGATCTCAGGAATACAACCCTGGGTCCTCAGCATCCTGGGTCGATGCTCTATCCACTGCGGGCCACCGCCTGGTCAGGCTAATTGTTGTACCTTTAAAAACAAATATTTTTGAATGGCTCTGCCTACGCCTGGAGGCAAGGGCGAACTGCTGCAGACCCGCTTTCCTTCCTCGTCTTCCTCTAGGCCTGGGGTCCTCAAAGTGGGTTCCCGGACAGTGCACCAACCTCACTCACCTGGGAGCTGGTTTAGACAGGCCGTTTCTCAGGCCTCCCCAGACCTGAGCATCAGGAACTCTGGGACAGGGGCCCTACTATCTGTTCTCACCAGTCCTCTAGGTCAGTGATTTTCAACCTTTTTTTTTCATGGCACAAACACACACTAGTTACTAAGGTCAGTGCCCCTGACTAAAGACAACCATTTTCATCTCATGGCACAAATAAATTAGTTACTAAAGAAGAAGAGGTCAGGGTCCCTTTTTCTTTAGTGATTAGTTTATGAGTGCGTGAGAAACAAAGGTTGAAAATCACTGCTAGGTGATGCTAATGTTTCCAAAAGCTAGGGAGCCCCACTGGAAGCCCACCTTGACGTCCGCCTCTGCCCGAAGTGCTCCCTGAATGAGTGAGGCTTTGAGGCCTCCGTGCAGAGAGGTGTTTTTTTTTTTTTTTTTCTAAGCTGCTCATGCAATTTCCCAAGGAATCTTATTTCATTCAATTCCAAAATGCTTTCTGTTCCTTCCCCATTTTGTGTGGTCTCCTCTATTCTGTATACCCTTTCTCGATGTTTGAGAACAGCTTATTTTGCCCGGCATTTCTATACACTATTTTACCGTGTGAGTTCATGATAAGGACTTTCCCTGGGCGCCGGAAGGCAACCAGCCCCCGGGCCCTTGGTGACTCCGGACTGGACGGCCTCCCCCGGCCTTCCCTGGGAACCCGCAGCTCCAGAACGCCTCTGTGGCTGCACATCAGAGATAGGACGGCTTAGTTCTGTTTCCCAAAAATAAGCATAGGTCTTTCTGACAGTTTTCCTCCGTCTTGTGGAAAGCAACACTCCTAGCGATTCTGAGCATTATCGCTCAAACGAGAAGTCACACCTTTCACTGCAAAGTCTTCTAAATATGGCTTAGCCATGCAGAGCGAGGGGTGTTCGCAAATGCCGAGTTTCTCGGGAAACAATTTTTTTTTTAAAAAAAAGGTGATGTACGAGTGGAAAATACCGCTCCCTGGGAAGAGAAGCTCGTGCACAGCTGAGCGGTGTGGCTTTTCCACGTGGAGATGACTGACTACTCAGGGCGCGGTAGAGGCCGCAGTCCAGCATGCTCACAGCTGCAGCTCTAACGGCCTCCGGGCCGCCGCTGGACAGTGCCCTGTGGTGGGTATCCGTGGGCTGGGGCAGCCGCATCTTGCTGTAGTAATAGAAGCCCACTTAAGCCAGTTTATGAAAAAAAAAAAGATGTTTTCAAAGGATGCTGGGCCTCTCAGAGCAGCCCTGGCTTCAGAACTGCAGAGGAAATCAGGGCTTGAGTTGATCGTCCTGTTTCTGGGAGCTTGTGGTGTCTTACGCCCCTTCTTTTTCTGGGTTTGCTTCAGGTATATATATATATATATATATATATATATATATATATATATATATACACATACATACACACACACACATACATACATACATACACACTCCGCAGACTTGCCTTTTTTTTCTTTAGCAGCCGTGTAGCAGAACATGACCACTGACAGTGGGAGATCCTGTCCCACGTCCTGTGTGGGCCCGTGCCCGCTGGTCCACAGAGCTGTGGCGGAGCAGGGACCCCACCGGAATGTGGCTCTGCGTGGGCAGCTCTCTGGGGCTTGGACAGTCCTTAGAGAAGGATCTTGATCATCGGCAGCAGGTACAGAGTCCTAATTCTTTATGACGTTCTATCATCCCGATGGTAATTTTTCTGGACTGTTTTTATGGAGAGTGTCTCCAGTCTCTACCTTTGATGATTTCTACCTTTTGAGGTCACACTTTAAGAAGACCGTTGCCAACGACAACAACAACTAAAAGGTAACGGTTTCATCTGGCGCTGTCATGGACATCTTTTTCCCTCACTCCTTAAAATTTTAAATCCAGGTGGGATTTCATTTCAGGAACTGTGTCAGGAATGGACCTGCCGTAATATTTTTCGAGTCAGCGGCCCTGTTGTTCTGAGCACGCTGCTGGCGGGCTCGGCTTCCCACCGTTGCCCTGACGAGCACCTCCTGACTGCACACTTCCCCCAGCCTGCCTGGGGCCGGTTCTTCCTTTTCTCTCTCTCTATTGCTCTCTCTCTCTATTCCTGCACCAACTACCCAGCTCTGTCTCTTTCATGAGACGGTCCAATGTACTTGGTAAGATGTTCAAATAGACTGCTCACAAAAATTAAGAGATATTTCAGAATGAATATGAAGCGATAAAATATCCCCTAATATTTGTGAGCAGTGGAGGGTACGCTGTAAAAACAATCTTTTTACTTGGGTTGCGTTGTTAAGAATTAACCAGCATCAAATGCTTGTGTCGTCTTTCAGGGCCTCTCTGGGCAAATACGTTTTACTCAGGCCCTTTTATAAATGTAGCCAAGAACCTGGGTGCCCTGGGCTCATGGCAGTGTGTTAGGGAGGGGTGCTATGGACACCCGCACTCCCAGATGTGCCACATTCACTGAAACAGCTGTGCCCAGTGCCATCCTGTCCATCCGGTCAAATTGGCCCCTTATTGGTGGCATTTGTGGTGTTTCTTCAGTAGTTTTCCTCTAACAAAAAAATCCTCTAAATCAGCTCTCTAATTACCTTGTTGTGTACCTAGACCTGTTGTTAGGTAAAGGGGTACGAGCAATGACGGTATTTTTTTTATTCAGTGAGTAGAGGGAAGGCAGAGACAGACTCCCGCTTGCACCCCAACTGGGATCCACCTGGAGAGCCCACTAGGGGGTGATGCTTTGCCTATCTGCAGTGTTGCTCCATTGCTCAGCACCTGAGCTCTTCTTAGTGCCTGAGGCTGAGGCCATGGAGCCATCCTCGGTGCCTGGGGCCAACTTGCTCCAATTGAGTCATGGCTACAGGATGGGGAGGGGAAGAGGGAAAGAGAGAGAAATGAGAAGGGGAAGGGTAGAGAAGCAGATGGGCGCTTCTCCTGTGTGCCCTGACCAGGAGTTGAACCGGGGACATCCACATGCCAGGCCACATTTGCCAACCAGTGAGCCAACTGGCCAGGGCCACGTTTGGGATTTTGATAGCTATCTCCACACTGCCTTTCAGAGACATCGCCAGCCTGTTTCCAGATCTTCGCTAACCAGAGAGTGTCAGTCTTGAAAGATGTTATGTCTCTCCAGTGGGTGAAACAACAGGCTGTGTTTCTCCAGTTTCTGATGAGAACGAGCCCCTCGTCGTCGTTCTTCTGTGAACCTTGTCTGCTCTTTGTTCCTTTCTGTTTGGGCTGTGTGCTGGACTTGTGATCCGGCCGCTGTGAAGGGAATGGTGCTCTCTCTGCTCTCCCGGGTCGTCTTCTGCCGTCCCGTCCATTTGTGTCTTCTTATCGACACGCTCACACACTCACTCACCCGCTCGTTTTTTAAATCAGCCTTTAGCAGTGTAAGCAAACTTAATTTTAACAGCTGTTTTGAGCCACGTCCTGGTTCATCACACACTCACTGAGCGCCTACTGTGCTCAGTGTCTGGGACATAGGTGTGCGTGCATTGGGCACAACTTAGAGCTGAGGGACGAAGGGGTCACCCAATGCTCCCCCGCCAGCCTGGCAGCCCCCTGGGGGCAGGGCTGGGGAGCTGCACCTCCTCCCCATGCCTGGCGCCTGCTCGTAGTCAGTGCTCAGAACGTCTGAATGATGTTGACAACACACAGGCCCATGAGCACCTGGACTCTCCCTATGTCCCTCCTAGCCGGGATGAGAAGATCCTGTTGGCCCTGATCTGTCAGCTCTGTCTACACCGAACACCTGGGAGCAGGATTGCATAAACCTCATCTTTCTTGTCCTAACTCAGGACTTCGCCCTCAGGGGCTCAAGATAAGGCTTAGTGAGGAGGCGGAGCCCTGCTGGAGTACCAGGCGGTGCGCCTGCCACCCTGCGCCCGCTCACTGGACTGTTCTCCCTCCGGCCTCCTCCAGTGCGGTGCTTTCTCCTCTCCCTCCTTCATCGCCCTATTCTAGGACAGACTCCAAGGACTCAGTCACACTAAAGGGTTTATGGCAATCTACTTTCATTCCTAAGTCTCCCCTGGGAACCAAAACAGAGAAGAAAGCCTCATGTCAAAGCTGGGGCTCTCTGGGGCAGATGTTGTGAACCTGATATTTATGGAAGCTTGGGATGGAGATGATGGACATTTGGGGTGGGGGGTGGGGGAACTGCCCTTAATTGCTACCACACTCCTTGCTCCTCCCCTTGCCTGAGCCTCCATCTGATCCACGCCGTGGGGTTTTGTCTTGTCTGGGTCACCTCCGGTCTGTGGCTGCTCCCCGTGACCATGTTACTATGGACTTGACTAGTTTCTCCCCATCTGGCTAGTCCCTGAGACTTTGCTTGTTAACATGATGACTTCTGGTTCTGCCTAAGACTTACTAAACCAGCATCTTGAAGTGTGGGGTGTGGGAATCAGTCCTTTTAACAAGTGGTACTTCTGATCCCAATGAATCACTGCATTCGGGAAATGAGACTGGAGCTTTGCCAGGTACCTGGGCTTAGGCTTGCGATGCTGAGTGTCCAGGCTTTGAGAGTTTCCTTCTTGGCATCTACGTACTATTTTCTTAACCCTGAAATGGGGGTCATTGTGTCTATGCACTGGCAGCTAGCCGCCGACATTGCTGGGCTCAATGATGAGACACCCTCTTCCTACAATGTGGTCAGCCCTCATCACCCGTCAGCCCGCGTCCAGGGATCCCAGCATGCTTGCCCAGGTGTGTGCCCTGTAAGGGGGTTGTCCTCAGGGACCCTAGAGGGGTTCAAGGACAGGCGCGGAGAGTTCCCGCAGCCCACTAGAGTCCCCCCACTGCTCCTGTCCCTGCTCGTCCCAGGACCTTGGTGGAGGCTAGAGGCAGTTCAGAGCTTGGTTCAGGCCAGTATCAAAGAGCCAGGATCTCACCAGCCTCTGTACCACCTGTGAAATGCGCATACGGAGTGCATACGGGCTCCTGCGCTGCCCCACCACCACCCCAGAGCCGCATATGGACCCTCTGAGCCGCTGGGAAGTAGAAAGTTGTGAACCAGCACCGATGGTGATGTTTCTCTGGTCAACCATGGGACACCCCTGCAGCTCAGAAATGCTGAGAAGGCATTCCAGCACCCCTTCCCCTCTAGCACCGTAGAGGGGCCCTTCCCCTCTGTCCCTTTGGGAGAGGTGCTCTGTGAAGGCGTGGGAAGGAGGAATGGGGCAGGGGTGGGGCTTGGAGGCCGGAAGGTAGGAAGCAGAGAGAAGGAAGAGTGGCGAGGCCTTTGTTTTATTGGTGTCGTTGTTTGATCTGTTTGGGGTTCGCTACCACCTCCCCATCCCATCTCCCCCTGCCAAGCGACTGCTGGAAGCTGTCTGAGCTGCCTTGGTTACTCATCCCACCACTTCTCTGCTTGAAACTCTGCAGTGGCTGTCCCTACCTTCAAAATAAAAGCCAGAGTCCTTGCCATGACCTTGAAGACCCCAGAGCGTGGTTCTTAAACCCGAGCGTAGGGCAGAACCATCTGGAGGGCTGGTTAAGCCAGATCGTGGGTCCCGCCTTCAAGTGCCTGACTCGGGAACTCCAGCAGAGCCCAGACTTGCTGATGCTGCGGGTCTGGGGACCCCACGTGGAGTGCCACTGCCCTGCCCCGAAGACCCACGCCAGTCCGTCACAGCTGACCTCCTCAGCTGTGCCACAGTCCTTGCTGCTCTGTGCAGACAACAAACCACCTGCATCAGATCCTTTCTGTTTTCCATTCCTCCCGCTTGGAATTCGCTTCCCTCCGGTATGTCCTGCTCCTTCGAGCATGCGTGGAGTAGCCAGCTTCCCGTCCGCCCCGCCCCCCCCGTGCGCCCAACTCCCATCACTCACGCCCTAGTGAGTCCCTCCCACCTGTGTCAGGACTGGACTGGGGGACCAGCAGAATTTGGCAGTCGGAATGGAGCTGGGTTATAAGAGACGTCGTGACTTCTGCTGCTGCTCTCTCAGCTCGGCTCGCCCACTCTGGGCGGTTCTCTGCCTGTGGGGTGAGCGGCCAGCCCCCTGGCTGGGAACTTCGGCCCCTGCCACCTGCCAGCATCCTGTGAGCCATTGGACGCCCACCCCCGCCCTCACTCAAGCCCTCCATGATGCAGAAGATGATGATGTACTGATGGCAGCCTCCTGGGAGAGCCCGAGCCCTGACTCACGGAATCCATGTGACAATGAGTGCCTGAGTGCAGCTGCTGAGGGTGGGGTCGTGTGTGAGGCAGCGATGGATAAATAACAGTGCGTGGGCCTTTCTCAGTACGGGAGGCCCTCCTTGGCCACCTGACCAAAAGTGTATCCCTTTCTGATAACACCCCTGACCCCCGTCTCTGCTCTCCCCTCTTCCGTGCATGCCACCAGCTCACCTAACAATCTTACTTACTGCCTGTCTCTTGGCCTGACGTCCTCCCTCCACCCCCACAAGAAATATTTTACACTTCTCCTCATCGGGAAGTTTATAGACTGGTGCTCAAAGATAGGGTTGCACCACGACGATTAGAGTGTAAGCTGAAGGGGGAAGAGGGATGTGTGACCTGTCAGAGCCCCTGAAGTCCCTCCAGGGCCAGCCACAGCGCCCAGTACAAAGGAGGTCCTCCCACGTCATGATAATGAAGAATAGATCGAGATACAAAATCACCTCTTGATCTTGTAATCAATAATGTAACTTATTAACTATTCATCATGTTGGGATTATAAATATTTCTTACATTCAATTAGTGGGGTAATACTAATTGTGAGGGTGGTCCTCAAGCAGACAGCGGTGTGTGTAGATGAAAACAGCGCGGTTTGGCTGCAGCTCCTCCAGAGCCCCCCGCAGAGCTGGGCGGCACGCGGCGGTCTGGGCAGTCACACTGTGTGCCAGCTCTGCCGTTTCTGCCTGAGGCCTTGGTTTCGTCCACTAAGCAACAGAAATGGTCGCGGGCATGGCACGGAGTCGTACGACCGTGGAAGGAGACAGCCGGGTGGGGGGGCGTGAAGTGGCTTGGGCGCAAACCGAGGTTCAGAGAGCAGAAGTAGTACTCGCTGAACTTCCAGGAGGGTTAGGAGTATCGTGTCGCCAGGGGTCTCTAACTGGAAGTGGATTCCAACGCAAGCAAGGGAACACTGGTGTCCAGTAGGGGACCAGAGGCTCTGCTGCTGAGGCCCCCAAGGGAGCTGAGCCAGACCTCCAGATGCTAACAGGCTCCCATAGCCGCGGCCTGCGTTCTCGGGAGGGCCGGGGCTCCGGGGCTCCTGTGACTCTCCTCAGACTCGCCGTCCTGGTGGGCTGGAGGACATGGCAGAGCGGCTTGGTGGTAATCCAGCTTCCAGACGAAGAGAGTCAAGGGCTGGAGAAGCTGGCAGCAGGGCTGCTGTCTGTCTGTCTGGGAAACCTGAGTCGCCCCTCCCCCCACCCCCGCTGGTGAAGAAAACCGGGGCCAGGAGAGAAGCCACGATTGGGGCCACCACCAAACAAGGGAAAGGAAGAAGCAAGAGATGGAGGAGCAGGGAGTGAGAGTCCCAGAAAGAGGAGGGGACTACAAGAAGCTCAGGCCCTGGCCGGTTGGCTCAGCGGTAGAGCGTCGGCCTGGCTTGTGGGGGACCCGGGTTCGATTCCCGGCCAGGGCACATAGGAGAAGCGCCCATTTGCTTCTCCAGTCCCCCCTTCTTCCTCTCTGTCTCTCTCTTCCCCTCCCGCAGCCAAGGCTCCATTGAAGCAAAGATGGCCCGGGCGCTGGGGATGGCTCCTTGGCCTCTGCCCCAGGCGCTAGAGTGGCTCTGGTCACGGCAGAGCGACGCCCCGGAGGGGCAGAGCATCACCCCCTGGTGGGCAGAGCATTGCCCCTGGTGGGCATGCCAGGTGGATCCCGGTCCGGCGCATGCAGGAGTCTGTCTGACTGTCTCTCCCCGTTTCCAGCTTCAGAAAAATACAAAAAAAAAAAAAAAAAAAAAAAAAAAAAGAAGCTCAGATTCCAGCCAGGACCAGAAAGCTGAAATCCCCCTCGACTGATACCTGATACCGCTGGTTATTTAGCCTGATGGCCACTGGGCACAGCAGAGAGCCACCTCACAGTGGGTGGGTGCGGATTGGGGGAGTGGGGGGCCCAAGGCTTACCCGTGGGCCCAAGGCTAATAATCCCTACGGCCAGTGGCCTAGGTGCAGGGCTTGCTGCGGCCTTCTGACTAGAAGCTAATACCTCTGGTGGAAGCAGGATGCAGGCTTAGCAAGGGGAAATGAAGTCCAGAAGTGACTTGAAAATTAATAGCTCTGACCTCATGTACTGTTTTGTTATTGGCATTACTGTTGTTGTGATCTATTTTTTTTAAGGTTTTATTTACGGAGTTTACAGAGAGGAGGGCAGGGAGCAAGAAGTATCAACTCATGGTTGTTTCGCTCTAATTGTCGTACGTGCCTTGATCCGGCAAGCCCAGGCTTGGAACCAGCGACCTCAGCATTCCAGGTTGATGCTTTATCCTCTACGCCACCGCAGGGCAGGCCGTTGTTGTGATCTCAAGGAAGGCGCAGGTGTGGTCTGAAACCCAGATTTACATCACTTTCTACCTTTCAAGTATAGTCTCTCTTTAAAAAGTTTTATTCTACATGGGGCAGCCGCTATGATCCACTGATGGAAAAATTGTAATTTCCAGCTTGTCGCCTCGATGACTAGAATAGCAGCCTCCCTCAGACTGGTGTGGTCCACAGCCAGTCTGTCTGTCTGTCTGTGCCGGGCTCCCCTGGTTTCAGTGGGAGGGGTCCGCATTAAGCTGGAGTTCCCTTTAGGAAAAAACACACGTTTCTCATGACCTGGGTTGGATGGGGCTCTCTGAAAGAAAGTCTCGCTTCTTCCTCTCTGACCTGACCCTGTCCCCAGAGCCTCTGGGACCTGCATGGCAGTGACTCTGTTAGGAGTCTGCATGGTCACCTGGAATGACCTAGAAGTCCAAGAATGGAAGCCCAGAGAATGCAAAAGGGCCTCAGTCTGGAGTACCACGGGCCCGAAGCCGCCTCTGCAGTTTCTCTTTGTCAGGGGGCCTGGTGTGCCGTGAATCGATCAGCGAATGTTCCGTCGGAAAAGACCTGGAAATGGCTTCCTCCCTGTGTGGGGTGATCTTTCCTCCTGCTGCTGAGGTCACTCAGCCAGAGCTCTGGTGGCTCTCTCCAGATGTCGGCCTGGCCTGGCCTCACCCCTGCCCCTGGCTGTCAGTGGCTGTGAGTGCTCTGGACGGGTCGGAGCTGGCCGACAGTGGGCGCTACCCTGTCTCTGCTGGGCCCTGGTGGGTCCTCCATGCCCTGTTGTCTGAGTGCCGGTCAGTGCACCCGTCCTCCTTCAGGGAAGACCCCGTAGCTCCCACGCCCTCCCTGCTGCTCTGCTCACCAGGCCTCTGGTCCGTCTCCTTCCCCTGAGAAAGAAAGGGTCCCCATTATACACACACACACCCGCAGCTGTCAACTCCTTAAACCCAAACAGTGGGTCTCAAGAGTTTCAAGTCACCAATAAAAGCTGCAGGACAGGAGTACTGAGGCCTAAAGGACCAGTCAGCCTCACACCTTTTTGGGTCAAGTATGGGAGCACCAGAGCGGTGTCGAGTGTCTTACCCTGGGCTGCACAGCAGATGGGAAGAGCTGAAGCAAAAACCCAGTTTTCTCTTCTTTTCTTTTTCTTTATCTTTCTTTGTGTGTGTGTGTGTGAGAGAGAGAGAGAGAGAGAGAGAGAGAGAGGCAGACAGACATGAAGAGGAGAGGTGAGAAGCATCAACTCGTAGTTGCATCACTTTAGTTGTTCATTGATTGCTTCTCATATGTGCGTTGACGGGGGGGGGGGGGGGGGGGGGGGCTACAGCCAAGCCAGTGACCTCTTGCTCATGCCAGTGAACTTGCACTCAAGCCAGTGACTTTGAGCTTCAAGCCAGTCATCTTTGGGCTCAAGCCAGCAACCCCACGCTCAAGCCAGTGACCTCAGGCTTTTGGACCTGGGACCTCAGCATCCCGGGTCGATGCTCTGTCCACTGCACCACCAATGGTCAGCAAAACACCCAGTTCATTTAAATGCTAATTGTGAGAGCCGTTGAAAGAGTTTTGCTTTTTTTTATTTTTAATATTTGAGACAATTGAAATTTCAGGATTAGAATTTTTTGATTAACTAGTGTTATTCATACATTGGGCTAACTTTAAAAATAACTTTACACTAAGGACTTGTCTATGGACATTTGGCCTGAATACAACGACCACTTAGGGTGGATACCATCCTTGACCTCTGAGGCCCAGAGAAGACAGTTAGCTTAGCCAGGGGACCCTGGTGGTCAGAGGCAGAGCTGGGATTCGAAGTCAGGCAGTCTGGCTCTAGACCCTCTGCTGTTAATGGATTCTAGCCTCTATACCAGGCATCCCCAAACTACGGCCCGCGCGGGCCGCATGTAGCCGCCTGAGGCCATTTATCCGGCCTCCTGCAGCACTTCCGGAAGGAGCACCTCTTTCATTGGTGGTCAGTGAGAGGAGCACTGTATGTGGCGACCCTCCAATGGTCTGAGGGACAGTGAACTGGACCCCTGTGTAAAAAGTTTGGGGACCCCTGCTACTGTCCGGCACGTTTAATGATTTTGTAAAGATACTCACAAAAGTCTACCCGTGAAAAGAATAGTTTGATTTTGTTCTGTGTTAAAGATGTATGTATGTCTAGAAAACAAGCTGACATTTGGAAGCGGAAGTGTTAGTAGTGATGATCTCCGGGGTGTGCGATTATGGGTGATAACACTTTTCTTCTCTGGGCTTTTCTATAGCGTTCGACTTTATATGGTACGAAAGTGTTTCTTTTCATCCTTAGATAATTCTGTGAGCAGTCTGTTCATAGGGGTGACGTGGGCCGTGTTTGGGGGACTATCTCTATAACGAGGTATATACATCACTAATATCGGTTCAGTCTTAGCTTTGCTCCTGGCTGGACCAGGTAGCTGTGTATCTGGAAGAGGAGACCCGTCAGACGCAGCAGTTGTCATTCAAACAAGACGTAGAACAGACTTTGAATATCGCCCCCTTTGACAGAGGACCATGTCTCTGCACAAGGCTCTCTCCTCTGCACTTTGGGGTGTCAGGTGACAATGGCATTAGGGAGAGATGCCCGGTTGGCAGCTGGGGACAAGAGGGTTCCTGGAGCTTCAGGAGGTGGCAGCCTCTGGGGATAAGAGAGGGAGGGGCATAGGGTGGGGGGACATTTCAGAGGATGCCAGCTGGAAGGCCACCTCCCTCTGGTCCCGCTGTGTGGAGAAGGGTCCCTAGCAAAGAGAAATCCTGTTGTCATGGGAGGTAGGGAGGGTGTGAGAGCAGAAAGCGGGCCCCTGGTTCCTGGGTGCAGGGGGGAAGGTGACTGGCTCAGACCATTCTTTTCAGCTCTGATTTTCTAGTTCTTCTCTGTGGCCCTCTGAGGTTTGACCTTATGAAATCCTGAAGGCGGTTTTGTTTCTTTCTCCGACCAGAGACCACCTGGGAGCGGCCCAGCGGTTCTCCTGGGATCCCAGCCAGCCCGGGCACGCACAGAAGCGCGCTGCCTCCGACAGGTACTGTTCACTTACGCTTTCGAGGCAGCTGGGAGGGGCCGCACCACCACGGTCAGTGGACGCTCAAGACTCTGCACCTGGGCTCTGAAACCTGGCTGGTGACCTTAGAGACCAAACCCAGGGCGGAGCCTGGAGAGGCCCCCGCGTGGAGAGGCCCCCGCGCCCGCTGCCCAGCCGGCTGGCACTGCCCTGGCCACTCGCCCTCGCTCCCGCTCAGGTGGACCGGGGCCGGGGGGGGGGAAGGCATCGGAGCCCTCACCTGTCCGCAGGTGCAGGGACCTGAAGCAGGGGCAGAACTGCCCCACATGGTTCCCAGAGTCATCAAGGAGTAGAAGTTAAAAGAAGGTGACTATTTCTAGGGCAATTTTCAAACAGAACATTCTGGAAAGGGAAATGGGGTTCCTTGTGAGGGTGTGAGTTCTCTCTCAGAAAAGGTAACCAAGGGGAGGTGGTCAGGATAGATAACTCCTGTAATAGGTGGGATGTGTGTTGCTCTTAGGAGACATTGAGTTCTGAGATCCCAGAAAATGGATTGTGAGTCGCACCAGTGGGAAGCACAGCTTCAGACTTCTTATGGTTTAGGACTTGTTTTAAATGTCACCTCCTCCAAGAAGCCTTCCCTGACTGCTCGATTTAGTGCCCTTGCCTAATGACTCTAGATTCTAGCAGCGTGCTGCTGCGTTATTCCCAGAGAGTCACTCTCCATGCTGGACTGTACGCTTCCTACAGGTGGGGACTTGGTCTCTACTTTTCCTTTATGGAGTCCTCAGGCCCCACACGGAGCCTGGCCTCAAAGGGGAGCAAATCTACAAATGTTTCCAAAGTCAAATGGGGTGGTGAGCCCCGCTCATTGGTTTTCCACTTTCGGTGTCAACCTAGATGATTGTGGTTATACCTCGGAATGCAAACGTTGGTGGCTTTGAAACTGTGCCAATGATTGTGGTCGGACAGAGGACCGGCGGCACCCGGGAGCGGGGCAGTGAGCCAGCCGTGACCAGCCTCAGCTTACCTGGGGGGCGGGGAGGGGGGCTGAGAACCCTCAACCTTCACGGAACACAGAATCATCAGGTTTAATAGTTTACTGAATACATCCCACATCATCCAAGGAAGAGCTGAAATAATTTTTAAATAATAAGAAGAAGTAAAAACTAACCAGACTCTGAAAACCCTAGATCAGGGGAAGGGACGGCAGATGCAGCAAGAGTGGGCAGACCCCCCCACACACACCCTTCATAGCGGGGGGGGGGGGGAGTCTTTAGACATTCTGGACCACTGACACGTGAAGAAATCAGAGTGTGGTCGTGGGGCATGTTAGGGATAAGAAGATCACCGGAGCAGAGCTCAAAACCGAATTGGGAGAAAAAACCAACATCTGGAGGGCCAGCTGAGGCATGGGAGAGGGGGAGTGGGTGTTCCCTGTGGAAAGTCCTTCTAGGCTTTTAACTTTTTAAAACTGATTCTTTTGTTGTTGTTGTTTTTACTTTAAAATGATTTTCTTTTTTTAAGAAGAAAGAGTTGCCCCAGGGGAAGGGAAGTGTGCCACTTACGCCTGACGCCCTAGGAATGAGGTCAGTGCTGCCTAGCAGTGCTCAGACTCCGTCCCCAGAAACGGGCCGTTCCGTCTTCCTCCCTGCAGGGTGACAACAGGCAGAGTCTTGGGCGCACTGACTTCTGTTTTGTGGTTCTGGTGCTTTTTGACAACAGAAATGACAGCGTGAGTAGTGTGAGGTGTGGCCCTCTGTCCTGGCTGGCGCCGTGCCAGCTGGACGTTGGAAAGAAACCTGGCTGTCTTTCCCAACCAGCGCGGTCCCTGGGGCAGGACAGGACAGGGACACAGGCAGTGGAGGCCAGGGCGTGTGGAGATGATGTGTGTGAACTGCCATAGCCTGCTCTGTTGGTGGGGCTGGTCAGGGAGCTTGTCCTTTGAGCAGTGGGGTCACCTCTCTGAAGCTCACTCTCCCTGGTTCTGTCCCCAGGTAGCACTCTTTCCCATCGTTCATGGGCTTCGTTCCCCAGAGGAAGGACAGGGAAGAGCTGGCTCTGACCACCTGGCCGGAGACCAACATGTGACAAATTATTGCCTCCACCCGACAAACACAGTGACACCCCTGTCTGCCCCGTGCAGAGCTGGGTGCTGGGGCTGCGAGGGGGGCCAGAAAGGTGGGGGGCGGAGTAGAGAGGCTCAGATTCGGTGATGCGAACGGGCGAGGTGGCCACATTGTTAGAGTGTGTGGGCACAGGGACAGAGTGTGTGGATGCCAGCTCTCCCTTCTCTGGCCCCGCTGCCAAGACCTAGGGCGGTGTCTCCCAAAGGGCAGTCAGGGGAGCCTGAGACTGTCACGCTCGCTGCCAAGAGGACTCTGTAGTAAATACAGGCGGAAACCCACTCCCCTCCCCTTCGGAGACGCACCGCGCGCATCAGCGCTCCGCAGGCTCGGAGGAGGCGTGCAGGGGGCCACCTGGCCTAGAGCTCCTGCCCTTTGGTTTGTTTGCAGTGGGTGTACAATAGTCCCCCCATACCTGGGAGGGATACCCCCAAGTTCCCTGGTGGACGCCTGAAATCTCATATGGTACTTAACCTTTTATATACATGTATATGTCTTTCCTATACATGCATACATACATGTATACCTATAATAACGTTTAATTAGTAAATTAGGCGCAGTAAGAGAGTAACAAAAAAACTAAAACATAACACAGAACAGCAATAACAATGTAACATCATAAGAATGACAGGAATGTGGCTTTATAAAGTAAGGGTTACCCGAGCACAGGCACTGAGCTGCCGGCACAGTCGATGACAACCAAGATGGCTAGGAGTGACCAGTGGCCGGGGAGCGTGTGCAGTGTGGAGGTGCAGGACGAAGGGGTGATTCCCGGGACAGGACGGGGCCGGATTCCGTCACGATGTTCTCAGAATGGCAAGCAGTCTGAAGCTATGAGTTGTTTATTGCAGGAATTTTCCATGTAATGTTTTTGGATCGTGGTCGGCCCCGGGTGACTGAAACCTCGGAAAATGAAACGGTGGTAAGAGGGGACTGCGGCACACGCTGGCCCAGCTATTCCGGCTCCGGTGCCGTGTTCTCAGCTCTGGGGTGGTTTTACTTAGCAGGGCACCTTTGGCAATGTCTGTCATTTGGGGCAGTCACCATGCAGGGTCAGTGCTACAGGTGTCCAGTGGGTGGAGGCCAGGGATGCTGCTAACATTCTGCAGGGCACAGGAGAGCACAGTCCCCGCCGCAAAGCTTCGCCCAGCCCCACGTGTCCCCAGCACCGGGGTTGAGAAGCTGGGCTGTTAGGGGGACTCTGAGCATCCGTTCAGCCCGGCTCATGGGTCAGGGCGGCAGACCGCACGGCCCACTGGAAGGAGAAACAGACAAAACCTCCAGAGCCCTAGTTCTTTGATTCTGAGACCCACCTTTCATCTCCCCCTCCCCACATTTTAACACAGGGGTCGGCAAGAGCACTTTACAGTGTGAGCACGTGCAACACAGAGTCTGTTCTTTAGTATTCCTTATTAATTGGATCATTTTCTACACAAACAGCTGTCAACCTACTTTTGCCCGCCCCTATATCTTGGACATAAGATGCATCCTGCAGCCCATGGTATATCCCAGTTTCACTGAAAGCATCTTTTTTTTCTTTCTTTCTTTCTTATCATTCTAAAGATAAGGGTGCCTCTAACAGGCAGTGCCATCTTAGATTGATGAAGTGACATCCGGGGCCTCGGGCACCTCGCTTCTCCTTGCCAGGCCTCCCTCGGCCCATTCGTCAGTAGAGGGCCGGGAGGAGGGACCTGGCCGAGGTCCCGTCCAGGCCAGCGTGGGTGGCGATCTGTGATGTCTCTCCCCTGGGGCATGAGCACGGGCCAGCCTCCCCCTCCCCCAGCTCTCTGGGAGGGAAGGGGACAGGACCCACCAGGGACACGAGAGCAGGATCCCGGACATTATGACATCTGCCCTAGTTTGATTTTGTTTTTATTTTTTAACCTAAATCTCATCGCTGAAGAATACACTAAGAGTCACAATGGTTCGCTCCCTACAGGGGGAGCACAACATTGTTTCCAGCCATTCTTTCATTCCGTTTTACAAGCAGTTTTCCGGAGATTGCGTTTTCTCGTGGGGGGAGTCGCAGACTCGGTGAGGACCGGAGGTTGCTTCAGAACTGAGCCGCCCCATCCCCATGCTCTGTCCTTGCTGACTGCCCCCCTGGGGACCACCGGGGGGCCCTGGATCTCAGCCCCTTCTGTCCGGCGTGCACTTCATGATGGCATCCCAGACCTTTTCATTCACACGATATGAGAGATGCTGTTTTCTGTACGGGGGACACAGCCACAGACAATCCAGACCTGTGCAATCCCTACTCCTGTGAACCTACATTACTAGGGGCGCTGGACAAACAAGCACACAGGAAATTGTCCAGTTTTCCTTGTGTGTGTTCTGATGCAAGGAATTGGACCTGGGCGGAGCGATTGGGGAATCAGGGAAGGTTTCAGTAAGGAAGTGACAATTCACGTGCACCTTTAAAGACCATGAGATGTGTAAGTGTGTGCGGCAGTGGTGAGATGTTCTAGGCCCGGGAATAGCTAGTGCAAAGGTCCTGGGACAGGAGTGCTCATGGTGTGTCTGAGAACAGGAAGCAGGCCAGTGTGGCTACAGGGTAGAAGATTAAGAGAAGGCAGTCTGTCAGTGGAACCTGCTGGGCTTTCCAAGACAGAGAAAGGTGTTGGGATTTCATTCTGAGAATGACCATCCATGGAGGGCGGGGGGTAAGAGCAGCAATCAGTGGAGATGTGTTACCTTCACGAGAAGCTGCCAGGCAGCCAGTTCTTGAATAGCTGTGGTGGGGATTGAAGTATTTAACCGGCAAGGTAGGTGGGATAGGGGGTGGGGACAGGGTTTTACTTCAGTCCTAGCTACGCGCGCTTCAGAGAGGGCCACCGACAGACGGGCTGGCTCTCCCTCCCGTGCAGGCGTGCCGTACGGGAAGCATAGCCATCACACCCCTAGCCGGGGAGAGAGGCCAGAGGGCCCACCCGGTGCCCCCACCCATTGCGTTTCGCTCTTTGGGTGTCGGGCACCAGCAGGGGCATCACCGGGCCACCGGACGGGGGACTTCCCCCTGCCGGCTCCGTCCGTTGCCAGCGTTGTGGGAGCTGCGTTCAGTCAGCAGGCTGACTTAGAGTCGGTCCCTGCCAGGCCTTCTGGGTGAGGCTCACAGAAGTCAAGTTCAAGCCCAAACAGAATAGCTAAGGTGCTATTAGGTAACCACGGCGAACACTGAACATCGTCTTTGAGCTGGCTTAATATGCGGTGTGGACATAATGATTTATCGAGCAAGAAATAGCAACAGCCAGAGGGAAAGGAAGTGTGAGTGAAAATGAGGTTCTGGGAGTTCATGTGTGAGTCACCGGGCAGAAGGAATGAGTGGACAGAGGACTGTCCAGGCGAAGCTTCTGCCACAACGGAAATGTTCCGTAGCCGCCCTGTGTGGCGTGGTAGCCGCCAGTCACAGGTGGCTAATGTGACCAGCGTTCCCTGAGGAATTGAATTGTTCATGTACTTTAACTTAATACGGTACCTCTTCTGTGTTGGAATAATTTTAGATTTACTGAGACGTGGTCAAGACAGGACAGAGAGGTCTTGTGTACCTTCTACTCAGCTTCCCCTAACGCCAGCATCTCACGTACCCCGGTGCTCTTGTCACCGCTGAGCAACAAGCGCTGTGCGTTCCTGTCAGTGGAACAGAGCTGGACTTCAGCAGTGTTCCTTTCTCTGTTCTGGGATCCAGTCCCAGATACCACATTGCATTTAGATGGATCTATCTTCCCTCCTTCCTTCCTCCCTCCCTCCCTCCCTCCCTCCCTCCCTCCCTCCCTCCCTCCCTCCTTTCCTTTCCTTTCTTTCTTCCTTCTTTCTTTCTTTCATTCATTCTTTCTTTCTTTTAAATTTCAGTAGCCACCTGTGGGCCCTGGCCAGGTGCCCAGTTGGTTAGGGTGTTATGTACTGATACGCCAAAGTTGTGGGTTCCCTCCCCGGTCAGGGCAGATGCAAGGATCAACCAATAAATGCATAAATAAGTGGAACAACAAATCTCTCTCTCTCTCTCTCCCTCGTTCTCCTTCTCTCTTTCCCTCCCCCCTTCCTCTCTCAAAACTAAAATAAATAGATAAATAAAATAAATAAAAGCCACTGTAGCCAGGGGCAACCTCATCACCTGGGCAGGTGCAGCCAGTGAATTCTTTTCTGAGCTTGTGGGCCTAGATGATCAATGAACTTGCGTTTCTGTTTTTTGCTTTTTTTATTTTTTAAGACGGAGGACGTCTGTCGCCCGTTGAGCCCCCCTGGGGTGCGCCGTGACCCTGCAGTTCTCCCCATCTCTCCTCCTCCGAGGGTGCCAGGCTGGGACACAAAGGCAGGGAGACGAGGTGTCAGAGCAGAGAGCCGCTGCGTGGGGAGAAACGGTTGGATGGAAAATTAGTTTTTCTTTCCCAGTAATTGTTTTGACATGAGCAGTAATTAGCCCACAGCTGACGGACCAGAACCGAAGTGAGAACAAGAGGGTGGATTAGGGACGAAATGCCCTGTGTCAGACAGTTCCTAGCCGCGCTGGCTCAGTGGGCTGGGAGCTGGGGGGGGCGGGGGCTGGGGGTACACCAGCAGCAGGAGAAAGCGGGGGGTTGAGTGAGAGTGTCCTGTTGGGGTGCTGTGAGTAAGTAGAGGAGAGCCCCTGCCCTCAAGGAGTTGGGGGCGATCTGGGTTTACAGGGACCCCACACCATGAAAGGGGGTAGCGACTGATTCTAAACCAAGGGTTGCTCAGGTAAGAGCTCCCACATTCTGTTGTCAGAGTCCCACTGAAAGGTGGTTCTGTGTTTCATTGTCATGGTAGGCGTTACAATCAGGGTCCTGTTGGCCATCGTATAGTAAACAGAGAGACATACCGCAAACGTCTATACTGTGGTGCAGTTTGTGCCTGGGTGTTTTGTTTTGTTGGTGAGAGTTCAAATGAATTTGCTCATCCAACTCTCTGGGTCTAGTGCCTTTTGGAGGGAGGTCATTTTTCCAAGGCTTTACTCACCTTGGTGTTTCTAGTGTCTTTTGAAACCATTTTTGATCACCGGAATCTTAAGAAAGGTTTTGTATGTGTTAACGTGGAATTATAAATCCTATCCTCTTGTATTAAAAAAATAATTTCGCCTGGCCTGTGGTGGGACAGTGGATAAAGCATTGACCTGGAATGCTGAGGTCGCCGGGTCAAAACCCTGGGCTTGCCCGGTCAAGGCATATATGGCAGTTGATGCCTCCCACTCCTCCACTCATTCTCTCTCTCTCTCTCTCTCTCCCTATCTCCTCTCTAAAATGAATAAATGAAATCTTTAAAAAATAAATAAAAATAAAATGTCTGCTTTTTGTTGTGCTTATGTTTTCTTTCCAATTCCCAATTCTAAACATTTGTGTTCTCTTTCACACTCGGATTACACGAGCTGATTGGCTTTTTTTTATTGCTGTGACCTTCCCCCCGCCCCCCCCCCAAATAAACCACAAACAAAGAGAACCAGCCAGGGTTATTAACGTTATCCCGCTTCCTACCTCATGAATTTCTGTTGCCATATTTATACCTCGTTCTCGTGTTTTCCTTTGGTTTATTTCATTGGCTTTTGCTTTTTTTTTTTTTTTTTTCCTAAACTCTTAAATGGAATGTTTAGTTCATTTTTTATTTATCCTTGGCTTTGGTGATGAGGTAATTGAGGCTGTAAGTTTTCCTCCAAATATTATTCGGGTCTTGCCCCATTTGTTTTTGCTACATTCTCCCTTCTTACCTCCTAAATATTATGTCATTATTGTTGTAAATTCCTCCTCAACCTGTGATTATCTAACAAGGCATTTTCTCACATTTCTAAGCATTTGGGAGTTGGGGAGACGGGGAGCTATACGTTTGTTCTTTTATTATCAATGTCCACATTTATTACCTTTCTGCTCAAAGAAGGTGGCTTGTGTGATTTGTGCCCTTTGCAATTTATTGAGACATTATTTATGGCTTAAGGATGCCCAGTATTTATACACACATTTATATATTTTTTTAATGTTCCATGACTTCTTGGCAAGAGATACTCTCTTTGTTTGTAGAGTATTATATATCATGCATCTTGTTCCATCAGCCTTTCAAATGAAATTAGCGAGATCTCCCCACGTCCGCCCTGCTGTCCACGAGTCGGGCTCAGACGGACGGAGAGAGCGGCGTGTCAGGGCCTCCTGCTGTCCACGAGTTGGGTGTGAACAGATGGAGAGAGTGGCGTGTCAGGGCCTCCTGCTGTCCACGAGTCGGGCGTGAACAGATGGACAGAGTGGTGTGTCAGGGCGTCCTGCTGTCCACGAGTCGGGCACGGACAGACGGAGAGAGCGGCGTGTCAGGACATCCTGCTGTCCACGAGTCGGGCGTGGATGGACGGAGAGAGCGGCGTGTCAGGGCGTCCTGCTGTCCACGAGTCGGGCGTGGACGGACAGAGAGAGTGGTGTGTCAGGGCGTCCTGCTGTCCACGAGTCGGGCGTGGACGGACAGAGAGAGCGGTGTGTCAGGGCCTCCTGCTGTCCACGAGTCGGGCGTGGACGGACAGAGAGAGTGGTGTGTCAGGGCGTCCTGCTGTCCACGAGTCGGGCGTGGACGGACAGAGAGAGTGGTGTGTCAGGGCGTCCTGCTGTCCACGAGTCGGGCGCAGATGAGGAGAGCGATGTGTCAGGGCGTCCTGCTGTCCACGAGTTGGGCTCAGACGGACGGAGAGAGTGTCGTGTCAGGGCCTCCTGCTGTCCACGAGTTGGGCGTGGACAGATGGAGAGAGCGGTGTGTCAGGGCCTCCTGCTGTCCACGAGTCGGGCTCAGACGGACGGAGAGAGCGGTGTGTCAGGGCCTCCTGCTGTCCACGAGTCGGGCATGGATGGACGGAGAGAACGGTGTGTCAGGGCGCCCTGCTGTCCACGAGTCGGGCGCAGACGGAGAGAGCAGTGTGTCAGGGCCTCCTGCTGTCCACGAGTCAGGCGTGGACAGAGAGAGAGAGCGGTGTGTCAGGGCCTCCTGCTGTCCACGAGTCGGGTGTAGACGGACGGAGAGAGCGGTGTGTCAGGGCCTCCTGCTGTCCACGAGTCGGGCGTGGACGGACAGAGAGAGTGGTGTGTCAGGGCCTCCTGCTGTCCACGAGTCGGGCTCAGACGGACGGAGAGAGCAGTGTGTCAGGGCCTCCTGCTGTCCACGAGTCGGGCGCGGACGGACGGAGAGAGCGGTGTGTCAGGGCGTCCTGCTGTCCACGAGTCGGGTGCAGACGGACGGAGAGAGTGGTGTGTCAGGGCGTCCTGCTGTCCACGAGTCAGGCGTGGACGGACAGAGAGAGCGGTGTGTCAGGGCCTCCTGCCGTCCACGAGTCGGGCATGGACGGACAGAGAGAGTGGTGTGTCAGGGTGTCCTGCTGTCCACGAGTCGGGCGTGGACGGACAGAGAGAGCGGTGTGTCAGGGCGTCCTGCCGTCCACGAGTCGGGGGCAGACGGACGGAGAGAGCGGCGTGTCAGGGCGTCCTGCTGTCCACGAGTCGGGCACAGACGGACGGAGAGAGCGGTGTGTCAGGGCCTCCAGCTGTCCACGAGTTGGGCGCAGACGGACGGAGAGAGTGGTGTGTCAGGGCGTCCTGCTGTCCACGAGTCGGGCGTGGATGGACGGAGAGAGCGGCGTGTCAGGACCTCCTGCTGTCCACGAGTCGGGCATGGACGGACAGAGAGAGTGGTGTGTCAGGGCGTCCTGCCGTCCACGAGTCGGGCATGGACGGACAGAGAGAGTGGTGTGTCAGGGCCTCCTGCCGTCCACGAGTCGGGCATGGACGGACAGAGAGAGTGGTGTGTCAGGGCGTCCTGCCGTCCACGAGTCGGGCGCAGATGGACGGAGAGAGCGGCGTGTCAGGGCGTCCTGCTGTCCACGAGTCGGGCACAGACGGACGGAGAGAGCGGTGTGTCAGGGCCTCCAGCTGTCCACGAGTCGGGCGTGGATGGACGGAGAGAGCGGCGTGTCAGGACCTCCTGCTGTCCACGAGTCGGGCACGGATGGACGGAGAGATCAGAGTGTCAGGGCGTCCTGCTGTCCACAAGTCAGGCGTGGACAGATGGAGAGAGCGGTGTGTCAGGGCGTCCTGCTGTCCACAAGTCAGACGTGGACAGATGGAGAGAGCGGTGTGTCAGGGCGTCCTGCTGTCCACGAGTCGGGCGCAGACGGACGGAGAGAGCGGTGTGTCAGGGTGTCCTGCTGTCCACGAGTCGGGCGCAGACGGACGGAGAGAGCGGTATGTCAGGGCGTCCTGCTGTCCACAAGTCGGGCTCAGACGGACGGAGAGAGTGGTGTGTCAGGGCCTCCTGCTGTCCACGAGTCGGGCACGGACAGATGGAGAGAGTGGTGTGTCAGGGCCTCCTGCTGTCCACGAGTCGGGCTCAGACGGACGGAGAGAGCGGCGTGTCAGGGCCTCCTGCTGTCCACGAGTCGGGCACGGACAGATAGAGAGAGTGGTGTGTCAGGGCCTCCTGCTGTCCACGAGTCGGGCTCAGACGGACGGAGAGAGCGGCATGTCAGGGCCTCCTGCTGTCCACGAGTCGGGCACGGACAGATGGAGAGAGCGGTGTGTCAGGGCCTCCTGCTGTCCACGAGTCGGGCTCAGACGGACGGAGAGAGCAGTGTGTCAGGGCCTCCTGCTGTCCACGAGTCGGGCGTGGACGGACAGAGAGAGCGGTGTGTCAGGGCCTCCTGCTGTCCACGAGTCGGGTGCAGACGGACGGAGAGAGTGGTGTGTCAGGGCGTCCTGCTGTCCACGAGTCGGGCGTGGACGGACAGAGAGAGCGGTGTGTCAGGGCCTCCTGCCGTCCACGAGTCGGGCATGGACGGACAGAGAGAGTGGTGTGTCAGGGCCTCCTGCTGTCCACGAGTCGGGCTCAGACGGACGGAGAGAGCAGTGTGTCAGGGCCTCCTGCTGTCCACGAGTCGGGCGTGGACGGACGGAGAGAGCGGTGTGTCAGGGCCTCCTGCTGTCCACGAGTCGGGCGTGGACGGACGGAGAGAGGGGTGTGTCAGGGCGCCCTGCTGTCCACGAGTCGGGCGCAGACGAGGAGAGTGGTGTGTCAGGGCGTCCTGCTGTCCACGAGTCGGGCGTGGACGGACAGAGAGAGTGGTGTGTCAGGGCCTCCTGCTGTCCACGAGTCGGGCTCAGACGGACGGAGAGAGCGGTGTGTCAGGGCGTCCTGCTGTCCACAAGTCAGGCGTGGACAGATGGAGAGAGCGGTGTGTCAGGGCGTCCTGCTGTCCACGAGTCGGGTGCAGACGGACGGAGAGAGTGGTGTGTCAGGGCGTCCTGCTGTCCACGAGTCGGGCGTGGACGGACAGAGAGAGCGGTGTGTCAGGGCCTCCTGCCGTCCACGAGTCGGGCATGGACGGACAGAGAGAGTGGTGTGTCAGGGCCTCCTGCTGTCCACGAGTCGGGCTCAGACGGACGGAGAGAGCAGTGTGTCAGGGCGTCCTGCCGTCCACGAGTCGGGCACAGACGGACGGAGAGAGCGGTGTGTCAGGGCGTCCTGCTGTCCACAAGTCAGGCGTGGACAGATGGAGAGAGCGGTGTGTCAGGGCGTCCTGCTGTCCACGAGTCGGGTGCAGACGGACGGAGAGAGTGGTGTGTCAGGGCGTCCTGCTGTCCACGAGTCGGGCGTGGACGGACAGAGAGAGCGGTGTGTCAGGGCCTCCTGCCGTCCACGAGTCGGGCATGGACGGACAGAGAGAGTGGTGTGTCAGGGCCTCCTGCTGTCCACGAGTCGGGCTCAGACGGACGGAGAGAGCAGTGTGTCAGGGCCTCCTGCTGTCCACGAGTCGGGCGTGGACGGACGGAGAGAGCGGTGTGTCAGGGCGTCCTGCTGTCCACGAGTCGGGTGCAGACGGACGGAGAGAGTGGTGTGTCAGGGCGTCCTGCTGTCCACGAGTCAGGCGTGGACGGACAGAGAGAGCGGTGTGTCAGGGCCTCCTGCCGTCCACGAGTCGGGCATGGACGGACAGAGAGAGTGGTGTGTCAGGGCGTCCTGCCGTCCACGAGTCGGGCGCAGACGGACGGAGAGAGCGGCGTGTCAGGGCGTCCTGCTGTCCACGAGTCGGGCACAGACGGACGGAGAGAGCGGTGTGTCAGGGCCTCCAGCTGTCCACGAGTCGGGAGCAGACGGACGGAGAGAGCGGTGTGTCAGGGCGTCCTGCTGTCCACGAGTCGGGTGCAGACGGACAGAGAGAGCGTCCTGCTGTCCATGAGCCGGGCACGGACAGACAGAGAGAGCGGCGTGTCAGGGCCTCCTGCTGTCCACGAGTCGGGCACGGACAGACGGAGAGAGCGGTGTGTCAGGGCCTCCTGCTGTCCACGAGTCGGGCACGGACGGACAGAGAGAGTGGTGTGTCAGGGCGTCCTGCTGTCCACGAGTCGGGCGTGGACGGACAGAGAGAGTGGTGTGTCAGGGCGTCCTGCTGTCCACGAGTCGGGCGTGGACGGACAGAGAGAGCGGTGTGTCAGGGCCTCCTGCCGTCCACGAGTCGGGCGTGGACGGACGGAGAGAGCGGCGTGTCAGGGCGTCCTGCTGTCCACGAGTCGGGCGAGGACGGACGGAGAGAGCGGCGTGTCAGGGCGTCCTCCCGTCCACGAGTCGGGCGCGGACGGACGGAAAGAGCGGCGTGTCAGGGCGTCCTGCCGTCCACGAGTCGGGCGCGGACGGACGGAGAGAGTGGCGTGTCAGGGCGTCCTGCCGTCCACGAGTCGGGCGCGGACGGACGGAGAGAGCGGCGTGTCAGGGCGTCCTGCTGTCCACGAGTCGGGTGCAGACGGACAGAGAGAGCGTCCTGCTGTCCATGAGCCGGGCACGGACAGACGGAGAGAGCGGCGTGTCAGGGCCTCCTGCTGTCCACGAGTCGGGCACGGACAGACGGAGAGAGCGGTGTGTCAGGGCCTCCTGCTGTCCACGAGTCGGGCACGGACAGACGGAGAGAGCGGTGTGTCAGGGCCTCCTGCTGTCCCTCTCTGAGCGTTTTCGTCTCAGTGCTGTGCCGCTGGATAAGGAGAGTTTCTCGAGTGTGCTGCCTTCCGGTGGGGTCGTGTTTAGCAGAGATCTAACGTCCTCGGTGGCATCACTCATGCGGATATGAGTAGACTGTCCTCTGCCCCCCTCGGCCTGGCATTCTCTGCAGCGCTTGGAATCCTGTCACCCCTTTCCCTGGGGGGCACTCCTGGGGAGAGTCAGCGTTTGACCAGCTGCCCAGAGGTCCGGTGCAAGCCAGGACTGTGGCTGCCCACCCCGGCTTAATGTTTTCCTTGTTGTTTCCCTAGTCACTCACTGCACTGGGGGCCGGCGCTGTGCCCAGCTCTCTGTGTCCTGGGGAGTCTGTGCCCACTGACTCTGTCCATCAGGAACCTGCACATGCAGCTTTGCCCGCAGGTGGCCCTGCATCTTTCTCTGCCAGCAGTGGGGGGCGGGGGGGCAGCATGAGAAAGCTCTCCATGGGGGGCCTTCCTCCCCCGTGGCTTGCCTCCCGCCCCGCGCCACTCCAGATGAGCAGGTGTGGCTGACTTTCCCTCCTTCTCCTGCCTGCCTTCGGCCACACGCAGAGCTCTCTCCACACAGGCTGTGATTTGGGCGGCCCTGTGCACTCAGACCCCCAGTCTGGCCCGCGGGGGACATGTGTGGTGGCGGTTCCCACAAGCCCGGGCTTTCTCGGGTCTCCAGCGACCCTGCGGTCTCGAGGCCCCGGGCGGCCACGTGCGGGAACAAGGCAGCAGGCCTCCCTCTCTCCACCCCCCACTCCCCTTTATTCTCAGGAAGTCCCCTATCATTCACAGATCCGTTCTACAAGTACTGTCTCATGTGACGTTCATACCAACAAAGCAGGACTGGCGACTGGGCAGAGTCGTCCCCATGTTGTGGGCAGGGAGGCCGGGGCTCACTGGGAGGAACCACTCTGCAGCTCACTACCCGTCCCCGGGGGAGCAGCGCCCCGTGGGGGTGGACAGGGAGGCTGGGGCTCACTGGGAGGAACCACTCTGCAGCTCACTACCCGTCCCCGGGGGAGCAGTGCCCTGTGGGGGTGGACAGGGAGGCTGGGGCTCACTGGGAGGAACCACTCTGCAGCTCACTACCCGTCCCCGGGGGAGCAGCGCCCCGTGGGGGTGGACAGGGAGGCCGGGGCTCACTGGGAGGAACTACTCTGCAGCTCACTACCCGTCCCCGGGGGAGCAGCGCCCCGTGGCGTAGCTGGGCCCGCACGGGCCGCCTCAGCTATGGTGAGGGTGTCTGTGCCACAGACATTGGTAAATGCTGCAAACCAGCACCCCCCCCCGGCCCTGGGGCAGGTCTAGCTGCTCACATTAGGAGAATGAGTGAACATCATAGGCATAAGATTTAAGAGCCTTGAATTTAAAAAAAAAAAAAAAACTTTGGGAAAACCCACTCAAGGAAAATTTTCATAGGATCACCTGGCTATTAATTGGCAAAGCCCGTTGCCATGGAAACCGGTAACCACAGTCCTCCTCCCGTTACACTCACACCATACTGTGACGGTGAAGGGGAGAGGACCAGAGAGAGGGTTGGGGGAGTTATAGGAAGGTGCTGGCCGGGCCTCCTGACCCCGCGGAGAGAGATCGGGCCCTGGGTCAGCACCCGTGACCACAGCTGGTGTGGCGTCTTCCCTGATGGCCTTTGGGTGATCGTGGCCTCACCTCGTATAAGCACATTCCTTTTCCTCTGTGGTTCAAAAAGAGACTTGTTCCCGAGGCCTTCAGTAAGTGGGAGCCGGGGATTAGAGAGACGCTGTATACCCGTTCCCAGCCCTGTGAATACCGGTAAGATCCTGAGACAGGGTCCTCACCGCTCGAGGCCTCTCCGAATCCGGCCGTGAGGTGGCGGAAGGGGCCGCGGTTGACAGGAAGTCAGAGGGGCCGGCCTGTGGCCGGCACAGCAGCTGAGCGGTGTTTCTGTCCCCACAGTGAATGGATACCACACGTCAGGGACCCCGGCGCACCCCCCCGAGACTGCCCACATGAGTGTCCGAAAGTCCACCGTCGATTCCCAGGTAAGGGGTCCCGGCGTGGGAGGCAGGGGTAGGCCACCGTGCAGGACCAGGGAGGTGTCATGAAGGTGGGCACATCATGGGGGTGAAGGTGGCCACATCCAGCCCGCTTCTGCCCTGAGTAGAAAGTAGTTGGTCTACCTGGGTCATTCCAATGGGCCCCGACGGGGGGAGGCTGGGCACCTGTGGTTCGTCTGGTTTTCTCTCGCAGTTGGGGTGGTTTGGTGTGGGGAGATGGTGACCGGGTTGTAACTGTTGTTCGGACAGAGGGTGTCAGCCTGCTCTTTGGATTCCTGGTACAGAGTCTAGGTTTCCCATGACTTGAAGAATATGGAGGAGACCGGGTCATTTTCTATTTCTTTACATTCCCCTCCGACCCCAGACCTGACCCAGATGGAATCTGATAAAAATGTTTCCTCACGTTTCATAACCCAGCGCGGAGACGGCCATGGGCTACAAGAAAATGGGAGTACGTGCGAGATTCCCACACTGCTTTGCATCCATAGTCTCAGTCGACAGACACTTGTGCAAACGCACGAGGCTGGCCACCATACACTTCCCACGTCATAGGTGAGGTCCCTGAGGCCCCGCCTGGGTAAGTGACCCGTTGAGGTTGACATGGTCACTCAGGGAGAAGACTGGACCTCGATGCCAAGTCCTGTGGTCCTCAGTGGCATCACGCTGCGTCTCAGCAGCTGAGGGCGTGTCTTACTTGAGTCTGTTCATAAATGATCTAGAAGACGTCCTCAGTGAGGCTTCCAAACATCAGCCCCTCCCGGGAGTGAACGTGCCAGGCCCCAAGCGCAGCGGTGCCAATGGTGATCACAACAGCTGCTTGTTATCAGCAATCGTGGGGAGCACGTGCCTCTCACCAAAAGACCCACCTCGGGGTCCGCCGCTCGGGCTGGCTAAAGGCGACTCGGAGCATTCACGCAGGCCAGAGCGCTCGTTTTCGAAAACGTAATGGAATTGTTGTCTCGGTACAGCTGAGCGCGGGGCTCGGGCTCAGTGCAAAGTCTGGGAAGGAGTTCTGAGACGCGGGCGGGCCGAGGCGTCCTCTCTCCGGTGGATTTAAGTGTCCCCCGGTCCTCTCGTTAGAACACAGATGCCAACTCGGGAGGGCTAGGGAGGCGCCCGAGGTTCTGTGTCTCCAGACAGCCCCCAGGCGGTGGTGCTGGCTGGGGGACCCGCTGGGGGGCAGCGAGGATCTAGGCGGGGTCACTGGTACACGGCGTGGGTGTCCCCTGCAGTGCCCGTGCCCGTGGCGCCCAGCAGAGCCCTGGCCTCGTGGGCTTCCTGCTGAGCCGCCCCCTCAGCCTTCTCCACCGGCCTCGCTCAGTCCGTCTGAGATTAAGCTGCTTTACAGCCTGGCTGGGGAGTGTTTCCTGAAGGCAGCAGCCTAAGCTCTACGGTGGTTCCTCAACGGCGGAAGACGCCCGGGGCCGCCCTGCGCAGCATCGGGAAGAATATTGCACATTACTCCCCCATCACTCTTCCCAGCAGAACATGGCTCCCCACCCCGCCCCAAAATACTACAGAGTTGTTACTCCATCATTGAAGACAAAAAATACATGCCGATCACAACCTTCTCCGATGGTGCATGCCTTCAGCCTCTGCCCCGGTAACCTCCCTTCCAGCGGCTGTTCTTGGGGTCCACTCCGGGGTTCCAACTTCCGTGTGAAGCGGCTCACCTAGGCAGTGTTTATGGAGCTGAACGCTGGAGCCCCACCTAACCGTCCAGCAACGGGGGGTGGGGGGGTGAGGTGGGTTGTGGCACCGGACCTCCAGCCTGCCAGTGATGTCATGCAGCCCATTAAAAAAAGCATTCTTCTGAAGGAAAGCTACTGCTGTTGGGGAATGCTGGTAACACCCTACTGAGTGAGGACAGCGGAAGAGAAACTGCACGGCAGTCCATCCTCTCCGGGGAGAGGAACCTCTCCGGGCGGGGAGACAGGGAGCTGGAGTCTGCACCCGAGACTGTGATGCTCAAGCCGGGGACATTCGGCAATGTTTGGGGACATTTTGGTTGTCACAGCTGGGGCAGGGGGGACTGCTGGCTTCTCATTAGTAGGAGTCCGCGGTAGGCTAATGCACAGGACAGCCCCTGTCACCAAAGAATTTCCCAGTTCGAAAAGATGAAGGGTGATGAGGTTGAGAACCTTGGTCTTGGTGATTTTTACTCTCTTTATCTATTTCTTTCAAATTTCCTGAAATGAACACATTGTACTTTTGTAGAAGATAACTAGAATGAGCATGATGTAAAAAGAAGAAGAGAAGGGAGAAGTGAGAGGCAAGGTACTGGTATTGGGGGTGCCAGAGTGGCCTCCGCCATCAGGACAGCTGGAGGTGTGTGTCTTCTTTTTGGATGGTAATGTTGGCAATTGAAGTATCAAAGTAACAAGAGTAAAGAACACGGTGCGGTGGGTGCGTGGAGAAGGCAGATAACGCACTTGTGCGCAGGTCCCTGGGGCTGTATGGTAGAAGGCTGGGCTGGCTGGCTGGCTGGCTGCCCACAGAGGTGCCAGAGGCCAGTCGGGGAGCAGGAGGGCGGGCGTGGTAACCACTGAGTGCTCCCGACAGCTCCCCCAAGCACATCCGGCTCTCCTCAGCCTGCATGGCGCTTCCACGGTCCCAGGCTGTCGGTTATGATTAATAACAGTTATGACTTAATATTTGAAGAATGAATGAATGAGCAGAGGAACGCCTGACTATTTGCAATGCAGGGTGGAGGTGGACAGAGTAGCTGTTCAAACCCTTTTTGTGTTCTTTTTCTGGTACTTGGTAGCTGCCTCTTTGGACAAGCTCATCAGGAAGATGAGAATGGGGTGGGGGATTGGCAGGGGTGGGGCGTACCTACCCTTCATGGTAACCGGGACTGGGTGCCCCACTGTGCCTGACCCTGGCTGGGAGTCCAGCAGTCCCAGGAGACCTGCCCCTCCTGGTCCCAGCCCTGGGAGTCGGCAGTGCCCAGCACAGGCAGTGGGTATCTGGCGCCACCCAGTGGAAGTGTCCGAGTGTGCAGCCCTGGGCAGGCTGCCTGGGTATTGGGTAAATAAACAGGACCCACCTGGTTGGAGAGGTCCGGGAATCAAAGAGAGATAGTCCGGCTAGCCTTTGTAGAAGCACATCCTAGCCTGCGCCCTGCCTGGCTGCCTGGGGCTGCGGTGGTTGGGACCCTCTCAGATCCCTTAGTGGGTATGAGAAGGGCAAGGACCCCTCTGCCATCTACCTTTTTCAACTGTCCTGGCTTCCCTTGACCTTCCCCCCAGGAAGACATAGGAGAAGGGAAAGGGATGGGACTCAGGGCTTGGAAACGTAGGGGGCCCATTGGAAAAGAGAATTTGGGGGAGAGAGAGAGGAAAAATACTGCAATCTCATTTGTTTAATCCTTCTCCCCTCCCCTAACCCCTCCCCCCCAACCCTTCAGAAACACGGGTTCCATCGAGCATGTCATTGAGCATGTCCTCCTTGCCCGGCCGGGTCACAGACAGACACGACCTGTGCCTGATGGGGGTTGTAGCCGGTGCTGCAGGCAGACGGGAGGGAAAGGGTTGTCTCACCTCTGCAGAGAAGGGGCTGGAGGAAGTGTGTGCTGCAGGGACCTGGTGGGGTGGTGGGAGCCGTGGTGAGGGGTCAGGGAAAGACCCCTTTAGAAAAGGGGTGTAAAGATGAGCAAGGGCTTGGGCTGGCCAGCAGGTGGGGACACAGTGTTCCAGGTGGACTTGAGCGTCTTTCCATCTCAACTGTATTTCCTCCACACGTGTCCCTCTGTCCCTCCTCGCGCTGGCTCTCTTGGGAGAGGGTCCTGGCCAGTTGTCTTGTAGAAGGACCTTCATTCTTGGTCTAATTGTTTTCTTCAGCTTCGATTCAGAGTCAGCAGTTTTGCCAAGAGTACCACCCGGGGCCTGTTGAGTGCTTCTCGCTGGGTATGTGCACGCCCAGGCTCCCACCCTGCCGGCCGATGCTGGGTTTGAGCTCCTACTTATTGGGGTGATGACCGAATTTCTCCTTCACAGGGGTACCTTTTTGCTTTTTTTTTTTTTTTTTTTTTTTTTTTGTATTTTTCTGAAGCTGGAAACGGGGAGAGACAGTCAGACAGACTCCCGCATGCGCCCGACCGGGATCCACCCAGCACGCCCACCAGGGGTGATGCTCTGCCCACCAGGGGGCGATGCTCTGCCCCTCCGGGGCATCACTCTGCCGCGACCAGAGCCACTCTAGCGCCTGGGGCAGAGGCCAAGGAGCCATCCCCAGCGCCCGGGCCATCCCTGCTCCAATGGAGCCTTGGCTGCGGGAGGGGAAGAGAGAGACAGAGAGGAAGGGGGGGGTGGAGAAGCAAATGGGCGCTTCTCCTATGTGCCCTGGCCGGGAATCGAACCCGGGTCCCCCGCACACCAGGCCGACACTCTACCGCTGAGCCAACCAGCCAGGGCCCCTTTTTGCTTTTTAATGTGTCAGCAAACTGTGCGGTGATCAGGTGAGCCCGCCTGCATCTCTTGTGGCCCCTAACCATCTTTTCACCGAGGGCTTTGAGCATCCTGGACAATCGTGACCTGAATCCATTTTGACATCAGCGTTTTGCAAATGGTTATTTTCCAACTCTTTATATGCTTTCCATTGTAAGGACTCCTGCCCTCCTCTCCTCCACCACTGCTTTGGGAGTTCATCATTTGTCATCATTTTTCAGATTCACGCTCAAATGGTCCCAAGTTTGACTGGTGGGAGTCCCCTGAAGCCGGCTTCTGTGTGCTTTTGTTGTATCAAATCATTCTTGGAACCCCTCCTGACCTCCCAGAACAAGAAGTGATTCCAGGTTCACCTGACACTTGGAATGAGCCACTTCTCAAGAAGCGTCAGTTCCCTTTAGTAGGAAATAGCATTTAGGATCCAACCTGTAGCTAGAAGGTGTTCCCGCCATCAACGTTTCTCTCTCTCTCACTCCCTCTTCCTCTCTCCTGAAACTCAGTCAATAAATTTTTTTTCAAAACGAAGAAGAAAATACTGTGTGAATGGAGGAGGTAAAACCAGGACATAGAGGCTGACTATATATTTATTGGGGGGAAAAAAGAATCTCTGTTTAGGTGGACTCACACAGTTCAGATATCTGTGTGTTCAAGGAGCGACTGTTTGCTTGGCCAGCGCCTCACGTCGTGAGCCTCCGTGAGCTGCGCCCGTCTCTCCTCCCTGGAGATTGGCACCGGGGTGCACGCCCTGCGGCCTCTGTCTGCCTTCCTCCAGGGCAGCCCGGTTTGGGCAAGGGCCCCGGGGCAGAACTGACAACTCGGGAGGGTCCAGGAGATGTGAGCTGGACGAACGCATCCGTTAAGGACACTGACAAGCTGTGACTGGTCACCGGCCTGACGTTGCCCCAGATCCCGCTAGGGCCGCTAGAGAATCTGCCCCAAGCAGGGGGGCCGTGATGGAGCTGCAGAACACAGACCTGCCTGCCTCCAGGCGAGGCCCCCAGACCCTGCCTTAGAGGCGCTAGCCCACCAGAGGCTGGCTGGGTCAGAGGCTCTGGGTGATGCTGGCTGGGACTCAAATCTGGGGCACATTCCTCAGTGAGGGCCGCTGATAGCGCATGGCGAAACGGCAGCTCGGATAAGTCTTGTTCCTTGGCAGGACGGGAAAGCTAGTGAGTTCGCGTTCTTGTGTGTGACCTGGATGATCTGGGAGGTCCTCTTTCTCTGGACTGTCTTAGGGTGTCGACTTTCATTAGTCGCTTTTACTTGCCAGCCAGAGGAGGTCTGGATGGGAGTGAGGGAGTGAGGGGACCATAAGCAGCGACTCAGTCAAGCCCCTCGTGTTGCCTGATGAGCAGGGGCTGGCCCACCCCCCAGGTGATCCCCCCCGCCCCAGGGGAGCAGGGCTGAGCCGCCCCAGGAGTGGGGTAGGGGGTTCTTGGGTCCCAGACATTTGCGGAGAAACCCCTCTGTGCTTTTTCTGGGCCTTTTATCTATAAAGTCTTGACGGCCACTTCCTTATATTCCCCTAGAGAAAGATTAAGGACTCAAGTCAGTGGCCACACACACACACACACACACCGCCTCAGGGACGAGCCTGTTTATGTAACAGCTGGGAGTGCCACAGCAGAGACCTGGAGTTGACCCTCCCCCTCGGGTCATAGGCTTCTGTGACCAGCGTGCCAGTTTCAGCTGGCCCTCCTTAATTTTCCCTGTCAAAACCATCCCCAGAGACCCCGGCACGCTGCTGAGAACCCATGGGCTCAGATGTACTCAGGACAGTGGTTTTCTGGCCAGCAACAGGAAGACATAAAAAGGGCAATTTAAAGTCCAAGTGAAAGCTGGAACCCGGGCTTTTTGCAGAAAGATCCCTCCCTGCTCTCGGGGACAGAGAACAGTGAGGAGGGGGCTGAGCCGCCCCCCCCCCCCGCCCGTGCCCATGGCACACGCATGTCCAACCCGAGGGTTCCGATTAGGATGACATGTTCTGAACCTTCAGTGCCAGGAGGTGGTGGCCTGCGATCCACCTTAACTCTCTGCTCCCCAGCAGACTCTGCAGGTTCCAGCGGCAGGCGCAGCCACTTGCCAGCAGAGGGCAGCGGAGGGGTTAACTCCCCAATCACAGCCTGCGAAGAGGAGGGCGCCCAGTGTGGACAGTGAGCTCCTCCGGTGCATAGACAGCACTGGTGTGGGGTCCCGGGAACTTCTCCCTGCCCTCTCCCGGAACATGGTGACTTAGGAGTTAACGGCAGACTCAGCATCCCCGAACTTCCCCTGCACCGGGCTTTTCAACCAGTCCCACCACCTTCAGGGGACCCGAGTGAGAAGAGAGCGTCCAATATGGAGAACAGCTTTGATGATGCTCCCTGTCTTTCTCTGCAGAACCTGGGGTCCCCCTCACCAGGCAAAAGGCAGAGCAAGGAAAACACCATCACGGTAAGCGGCTCCCTGGGAGTGGCCCCTGGTTGGGCGAGGGCGAACGGGGGCTTTCCGGCCACAGCTGGGCTGTTGCCATGACGACGAGGACACAGAGAGTGGAGTGATGATGCCTAGCCTGAATCCGGGGAAGTTCCAAAGCTCAGATGTAGCCAGAGTTCCCCCTGGGTCCCCCCTCCTGTTGACTTCACAGCTCACGTCTCTCTCTCCGGAGCAGGTGGAAGGGGTGGAGGTGGGAATGGTGCTATTTCTGCAGGGCTGGCAGGCGTGGGGTGACGGGGGTGGACTGCTCCGTGAGAGGGCCGTGGTGTGTACATCGCAGCCGCCGTGGGGCTGCTTTCGTGCAGGATAACTTCTGGGAGGTGTCCACGCTGAAAACAAGGGAGTGAGCCCCAAGAATAGAGTTGCTGGGAGCCCCTGAGAGGAAGCAAGCAGCCGCTGCCCGGAGTGGCCACACCGCCTCCCAGGGTTCTTCCAAAATCCCGCCAGGCCCCACGTGCAGGCTGAGGACCGCCCACACCCCGCAGCCATATGCTTGGGGAAGGTGGGCGCCGGGCATCAGGGGGCCCCTCCGGGTGGGCGGACAGGGTGCCCAGGCGCTCAAACAGCCAAGGACTTGGAGACAGCAGAGTGTGGTCCTCGCTGTGCCGCTTGGCACATGCACAGCAGAGCTGGGGATGGGGAGCCGCTCTCTCGGGCTCCACCGCTCAGTTCTGAGCGCATCTGGCCACCCCACGGACGTGACACCGAGAGTGGGTGAGCAGCCTCGGCTCACGCGGGCGGAACACCCAGCTTGGGGGGGAGAAACAAGGTTAGGCACACAATAACACCCATACGTGCTGCCACTCGTGTGCGCACAGATTATGCACACGTCCTGTCCCGAGCGGCTCACTGAGCTGTCCGCCCGCTGTGGGACGTGTAGGGCGGCCGGACCGAGGTCGTGTGGTGACTATCAACCAGGGCTCTGCAGCTGGAGGGTGGGTCACAGGACCTGTTGGCTGTGTGGCAGCCTGGGCAAGTTTCCCTGCGTCTTCGTGTGTCTGTCCACGTCTGTACCACGGAAAGGTGGGGGGGGAGGGTGTCCGGGCCGCAGGGACAGCGTGAGGAGCAAGTCCGCATGCGGAACGCGCTTTAAACAAGGTCTGGCACATAGTCAGTGCTCAGTGGGCACTCCTATTCTCATCGCCCTGTTTACAGATGAGGAAACTGAGGCATGGCGCGTGCCCCGCCCAAAGCCACACAGCTAGGAACCATTAGGGTTCCAGACCTGTGCTCCTGCCCCCTGCCCCCCCCCTCACTGCAGGGGAAGTTGCTTCCTGAGGGCAGGGCAGGGGGCTCAGCCTGAATGGCAGTATCTGCAGCAGCTTCCTGTGACCAGAGCTGACGGGGCCAGGCAGGGGGGCCGGGCAGGGGGGCTGGGCAGGGGGGCCGGGCAGGGGGGCTAGGGCAGACCTGCCAAGGGCATCATCCTTCTCTGCACGTTGCCCCAGAACGCCCCAGAGTGGTGGCGCAAAGCGGGAACTCCCTGAAGTCCCCTGCAGAGGGCAGAGAGGGACAGGGCTGGGAGAGGAAGGAAACACTGGAATTGCAGAGCTCAGGAGAAAAGAGCAATGAAAAGTGGAAGGGAGAGTGGGAGGCCACCCAGAGCTGCCCGGAAGGCCTTGGGTGAGGGTGCCCAGGCCATCGGATGGGGCCCCAGTGGCTCGCTGTGCCTTGCCTTGGCACCAGTGCTTCGGGCTCTGTCAGAGCGGACCGGGCATGACCAGGGGTCTCCTCGGCCAGGGCACCTTGTCCCTCTGCCTGGACACCTTCCCTCCGCCTTCCCGCAGACCTAGATCAGGGCTTCCAGAGCTAGCCTGCAAAGGGAGTCGGCATCCGAAACCTCTGCGGTGCTGGTTTCAAACACAGGGGATCTCAGACCTACAGTCCACGTCTCTGTGGCCCGCTGGAAAGTCCGCACTGTGGCCGGCACCCCAGGGTTTCAGTGGACACTCAGGCCCCCGGGGAATATCTGCGGAGGACACTGAGGCTGTGCGGGGCCCTGGACCTGACCTGGCTTTGCCAGCTGCTGCCCTTGAGCCCAGGTGGCCGCACACATCTCCAGGGCGGCGGGCTGAGGCCCGTGGTGCTGTGCCCTCCTTTCCACGTAGCATGCACTCCCCCTGACCCCAGCCCCCTGGGCGTGGCCCTCCAGAGCCCATGGTCTCCGGAGGAGGAGATGTTGCCGGACCTCCCCCTGGGGGACAGGGCAGGGAGGACAGCGGGGCTCCCGCTGGCGAACGGGGTCGTCAGCCTCCAGAGGTGCTCTGTGTGTGTATAACCACATGGGTGCAGAACCCCCTCCTTTTGTTACACAAACTGGTGTGCAGCACATAGTCCTCTTCACCTCGCTCCCTCTCTTTCCGACCCACCCTCCTTTGTCAGCGCTAAGAACTTTCTCGCTGTGTCTGTCACCATGGATACAGTTCCCGGAGATGCCTGTCTGGTGCTTTGTTTATCCGCCCCCCCTGCTGATGGGCAGTGGACTTGTGTCCGGCCCCTTGCTATTACAGACAGTGTGGCGGCAAAAGGCCGGGTCTGTGTGTCAGTGCGCACCTGTGCGGATCTGTCTGTCGGAGGGACTCCGGGAACGCAGCCGCTGGGCGGAAGGCTCTGTGGTGGCAGTGCTGGTAGACACTGTCATTCTGCCCTCCGGGGAGGTGGTAGGAAGGCAGCCCTGCAGGTGGGTGTGAGTACTGATTGGCCCTCATTTGAAGTGCTGGCCGCCAGAGCATCCCACGATCCCCGTGGGCGTTCTTATCAAGCCGACCCTGAAGGGAGCTCTCTGTTCGGGTGGCAAACCTTCCCGGCCTCTGCCCGCCCTGCGGCCAAGTCACCTTCTTTCCTGGTCTGTGTCCTACAGATAAACTGTGTGACGTTCCCTCATCCAGACACGATGCCGGAGCAGCAGCTGCTGAAACCAACCGAGTGGAGTTACTGCGACTATTTCTGGGTAAGCTGTGGGTGCCTCAGTTTCCCCCACAGTGCAGCCCCCGGGACCAAGAGTGGACACCCAGGAGGGGCGCTCAGAGGCGAGGGGCCTCCCTTGTGGAAACCTAGAGTGCTGGCAGTAGATTCAACATCCGAGGCAGGAAGGGAAGACCTTCTCGGAGTCCAGATCATTCCCTAAATCTCAGAGAACCAGGAGGGTTTTCATTCGCGGTGATACGGAGACCCTGGGCAGGAAGCTGGGGGGTGGCTCTCTCCGCTGCTCAGTGAAAGCGGAAAACTGGAACCAACTTCAGTGAAGGGATCTGGAGGTGGCACCTGCTCTGTCACACTTGTGAGTGACCTCGGGCAAGGGCTTCGCCCTCTGGGCTCCCCTGTTCGCATCAGAGTCATGAGGAGGTTGGGCTCAAGGGTCTCTCTGAAGCTTCAATCTTAACAGTTCTGTGGGTCCAAAACTTTTGCCCAGTGTTTAAATGGGTGCAAAGTTTCCATTTTTCAAGATTAAAAAAAAAAAAAAGTTCTGGGGACGGATGGTGGTGATGGTGTACGACACCCTGAATGTGCTCAGTGCCACACTGAAAACTGGTCGGGAGGGTAAATGCTATGTTATGTGTATCTTCCCACAATGAAATGTCTCTTGAGACATGCACAGCCCAGCCCCTCAGAAACGGGTCACAGTCCTGGGCATTTGCATGTCAAAGTCAGCAAGGCCTTTCGGAGTGAACTCAGCTAGGGATGCTGCTTGCACAACCTTGGGAAAAGCCACCAAATTTACATTAAATAAATTGTACATGTTAAAAAATAAAATGCACATAAAAAATAAAAATGTCCATAAAAAGTTGTACATGTTAAAAAACCACCAAAATTTATTTATTTAACGTATTAACTATACATTAAATAAATAAATAACCCCCCCAAAAAAAAAACCCAAAAACTTTGGCAAAAAACCCGAGGAACAATAAATAAAATAAAAACATTTTTTTCACCACCATGCAGAATGGATCACCCACCCCGTTTTAGAGTTGCTAACCAAGTACTGGACGAAGTGCATCTGTATTTCCACCAAATCGGGTGTGCTTCAGAAGATAGAGTCAGTGGTTCCCGCTGCCCGCCGGAAGGGGCAGTGCCCATCGGCTGTGTTTCTCCCAGATCTGAGGTCTGGGCAGAGGCAGCTAACTTTACACAAGGGGCTCCGTCGTTGGCACAGGAAGAACCGGGTGGGCAAGCTCAGGGCGAAAGGGAGCAGGGCTGAGAGTGTGAGACTTCACGGCACACTGGGCTGTATTCTGTTTGTAGTAGGGAGGGGCCGGAGGGTTGTGAGTGGACCTGTGATGCGGTCCGGTTTATGTGTTGGGCAGCGAGGCCTGAGGAACGGGCTGGGGTGGGAGCTAGCCCCCAGGCGCAGGACACCAGGAAGAAGCCATGGGGGTGGAGAAAAGGAGAAGAGTCCGGAGACCTTGTCCTTAAAGAAGGAAAGGGCGCTCAGGAGAGAGGGGCTGGAGTCCCGGGAACGGGCTCCCAGGGAGCCAGGGGTCGGCGGCCGGGTACCACGTGGGGACATCGGGGAGTGTGTGGCCCTGCGCTGTTTGGCAGCAGCATCAGAGAGCTTAGCACGTGTGACCTCTCCGCTTAACTCAAGCTCTCCGGGGACTCTGGTGCGTACTCTGGGGCTTTAATGCCCTGACCATCCAGTTCTTTTCCTCCGATAGAAATCTCCCAGCTGACACCGTCATCAAAGCCCATTTCTTCCGGCTGCTGCTTCCCCGGGTAGATGAGTCACTTGGCATTATCCTGCTCGGGTCAGGGCAGCTAGGAAAAGATCCCACGTGGGGAGGGAACGAGGAGGTGTCCACAGAACCTTTCCTCTGCTCACCAGTGGGATTCTCTCCAAGCGTCACCAGCCCCTTTCCTAAGAGAGGGGGCCTTAGAGAGGCAGCCCACTGCTATTGCAGGGACGTGCTGCAGAGGGCACAGCCTGAGACTGGAAGGACCGGAGTGGGGCGCACAGTGGCTGCACTGACCCTGGCCCGGGGTCCCCCCTGATGCACAGACCTGCACCTCTCTGTGATGTCAGAGGACATATCTTGAACTCCTTCCGTTACACGGCAAAGCAGGTGACCCTGGATTCCTGGGGGTAAAGGCTGCAATGAAGGAGGTCCCAGCCGGGACCCGGGAAGTCTCTGAGAATATTCTCCAGCCCTATGGCTGTGAGGGCAGATGCTGGATGAATGTCCCGGAGGAAGGCCCCGTGAGGGTACCAGGGAGAAGTGGGGCAGGGGAGAGCGAGAAAGGGATAGGTGCCCCTGAGGAAGTGCAGGCAAAACAAAGCAAAAGCATTCCATGTTGAAATGTTAAGACTATTCACTTGCAAAACGAATACTAAGTTTCCCTTTCATTCATTTGGCCATCTTTTCTGAGTCCTGACTTTCATTTAAAAGTAACTAGTAGTAGCTACTATTGACCAAGTAGTCCCTGTGTGCTGAGCACATGCATTTCCACGTCATTTATCCTGAAGTGACCGCATGCAGTGGGGCCGTTGCTTGTCCAGTATCGTGGACGAAGCGGCCCAGGCTTGACGCGAGGAAAGGACGAGCTCCTGAGGTCCCCGGGCTGGGATGCCAGCCCTGGAAGCCTGCCCTCTCCACTCCGGCTTCCCTCCAACCCGGTCTCGCTCCGGAAGTCTCTGTGATCTTTGATGAGTGTGCACTGGAAGATGTCACTCTCCGGCCAGTGCAGGAAGCTGACCAGAGATGGGATGGTTCAGGGGTAGGGGCCCACGCCCCCAAGGTCACAGACGGTTACAGCTTAGCGTCCAGGACGCCAAGACTCCGCAGAGGATCCAGCCAGCCTCCACAGCCCCTGGTTAAGGGTCATAGGTCATTGGGTATCAGAACCTGTGCTCTTGGCCACTTGCCCTTCCTTTTCTTCTTCCCAGGGGGAGCGGGGAGGGTGGGGGGACGGGGGCGGCAGCAGCGGTAAGGGCTTAGGCATCAGAGAGCACAGGGCAGCCGGGCACCGGGAGAGAGACAGGTCGGGGCGTCCCTTCCTCTCGGGCCGAGGTCGGGGCTGCCAGGAGCGTGTGGGTCCCTCCTGGGTTCTGTCTTCTTTGTGCTCTACCCCCTCTGGCTCCTACCAAGCCCTGAACTCCTGCGATGTTTCTTTTCTAGGCTGATAAGAGGGACCCCCAAGGCAATGGCACCGTGGCTGGGTTTGAGCTGCTGCTTCAGAAACAACTGAAAGGCAAACAGATGCAGAAGGAAATGTCAGAATTCGTTCGGGAAAGGTGAGGCCTGGGCCCTCCCAGCTCAGGGCACCGGTGACAGTTCCTACATTGGCCCCTTCGCGCGAGGGAGGTGGCAGCAGGTGCACGCCCAGCACGGGGCTCGATTCGCAGCAAGGGGAACAAGGGGAACGTGAGATTGGAACCACAGACTAATGGCCCTCGGGACAGATCTGGCCAACAAATGTGTTGTTTTGGCCTTTGTAGTATTTTTAAAAATTGGAACCAACTTCATTTTTAAGTTGGTAGATTTTTTACATCAACGTCTGGATATGAGGTGCCTCTGGAGACAGCAGCGAGTCTGGCAGCAGGGGCTCGACGTCCCTCGTGTAGCACTCGGCAGGAGCTAAGCAGCAGCTGGCTCTGCAGGCGGAGCGTGTGTTCCCAGTTTGCCACAGTCTCCACCATTCCCTACTGTCCCCAAAGACTGCTTGGCTCCTTTACTTACCTACATGGCTTCTATTTCATGCATTGTTCCTTAGCATAACAACAAAAGAGAGTGTGACCTTTCATTTCACCTTTAAACCAAATCCGGGTCCTGGACCTAGGCATGCAGCCCCATTCCTACCCCAGGGAGCTCAGTCTAATGGGAGAGTCAGGTAATTTGATCATGAAAAGCAGAGCGATCCTAATAGTAGTTTAGATAAAATAGGTAAGGAGACAATAAATTCAGCTTGATGAAAATATGTAAAGCTGCCCTGGACAGTTGGCTCAGTGGTAGAGCATTGGCCCAGCATGTGGATGTACCAGGTTTGATTCCTGGTCAGAGCACACAGGAGAAGCACCCATCTGCTTCTCCACCCCTTCCCCTCTTGCTTCTTTCTCTCTCTCTCTCTCTCTCTCTCTCTCTCTTTCTCTCTCCCTCCTACAGCCATGGCTTAATTGGAGTGAGTTGGCCCCTGGTGCTGAGGATGGCTCCATGACCTCTGCCTCAGGCACTAAGAAGAGCTCAGTTGCTGAGCAACAGAGCAACCCCCTAGATGGGCGAGCATCGCCCCCTAGAGGGCTTCCAGGTGGATCCCAGTCTGGGTGCATGAGGAGTCTGTCTCTCTGCCTCCCCTACTCTCACTGGAAAAAAATGTGAAAAGCTCCAAAAAGAAGTTCCTTTTCTATCTCACTCTCCAAGTCCTGTCACCCTGTTAAGTACACCTCACACATTCACACACCTGTACCCCTCCCACACACACACATACACACACACACATACACACAACTTTCTATCTGGAGTTTCCAGGGAATGCTGGAAATATTTATGATAAATGGCAAGATATTTTTAAATGATTTATTTTTCAACTATAACAAAAATCATCAAGTAATAATTCTTGGCCCTCTTAAAGCACCTCTTTTCCTTAGGAGCCCCATTTTCCATTTACATAATGAAATCTTTATTTTCCGATCCATTAAACGAGTAGGGAATTGAGAGTTTGCACAGCTCAGGTGCAAGCAAACAACAGTATAAACAGGCAAAGAAGAAAACGACTGTAAAAGCCAATGTCTGAACACGCCTCTGGTTTATACTTCCGTAAAAAAATGTCATGTTTGCAAAGAAGTGGGATCCACTGTTGGAGAGCTCTGGCCCTTCCTGAGACAGGGGGTTTGTCTTGGCCCCGCTGGGCTCGCGGAGGAAGGGCCTTCCGGGGCCAGGAGAGGTGGGCTCGGGGGTGCGGAGTGAGCAGTGGCCGGGCCAGGGGGCAGATGACCCGGGGCTGGCTGCGGGTCTCAGCATAAGGAAGCTGGCAGGGGGTGGAGGTGAGGTAGGCGCTGGCACCGGAGGTGACATTCTGGAAGCAGATGGGTGGGCTGCATGCCTGTGCACATGGCTGTCCTCGGAGGGGCCGTTAGAGATTGGCAGTAGAGAATGTGACATGGGTAGACCTGCTTTCCAGAGAGGTCTGTTGGCTACAGGCTGGAGGCTGCAGACTGGCCATGCCTGTCATCCTGGGAGGGTGGGGGCTCCAGGCAGAGTGAAAGGACCAGGAGATGGTTATGACTCACAACGCTGCCCTGGGGCTGGGTGAGGCCGCTCTGTGCACATCACTGCGCCCTCGGGACCCCGCTTCTGAGCGGCCCAGGAGCTCTCCGGGATTTTTCCATTTGTCAAGTGACCGGCCCGGGGGTGGGTGCGCCAGATAAGACCCAGCGCTCTCTGCTCTCCCCGGAGAACGGCCCTGAAAAGTGTGTCAGGGGCCGGCCTGCTGGAAGCAAAATCCAAGGCAACTTCCTTCCCTGGGGAAACGGAATCAGCCAGCTCTGGGCACTGCCTGGTTTCCATGGAAATACTTGTGCCCTGCAGGGTAAATAGTTAGAGGCGTGGGGGGGGGGGGGGCTGGGAGATGGTAAGGATGGGCTCTATTTCTGCTTCCACGGGAGTGGTGCCACCTTGGAGGGTCTAAAGCCAGAGCTCTGGGGCTGGGAGGGAGCAGACAACACTGGACATCTCTGTGGTCCATCACGAGTTACAGTCATTCCTGCAAGGGTCTCCACGTGTCCAGCTCTGTGTCAGGACCTGTGCAAATGACAGTTTCATCTTCACAACCAGGGAGGCAGCTGGGAATAGCCCATTTTGCAGATGGGGCGACAGAGGTTCGGACAATTTCGTGTATTCATTCGTTCAGCGGATATCTACTAAGCACCTACTAGGTGCCAGACAGACAGACGAGAGCCACAGACTGTCGCTCAGAGCTTCTGGTCTGGGGTTCCCGGTCAGCCACACAGTCCGGCACGGGAGAGCTGACGTGTGCCGGTTCTCTCCCTCTGCAGGATCAAGATTGAAGAAGACTATGCGAAGAACTTAGCTAAGCTCTCTCAGAACTCCTTGGCCTCCCAGGAGGAAGGGTGAGTGGGGAGGGGGGTGGGAGTGGGGAGGGAAAGGAGAAACTCAGGCAGGGGGATCCCTTTCTGCCGGTCTCCGACTATTGCCTTGGGCCCAGGGCATGGGGAAGTCTCATCGGCCTGGCTCAAGGTGGGCGCCCATGCCCAAGGTGTGGGCAGAAATGCTCTAGGTTATCTCTTGGGGCCAAGGGCCTCCTGCCACCTGCTGGAGCGTGTCGGGACCCCTCTGCCCTGTTCCCTGGCCGCTGGGCACCAGACCCCAGACACCCACCTCTGCTTCTCTCTCTCTGAGGGCAGGCTGGCAGGAAACCGGGCGGGAGAGGTGCCACGTATGGCCCCTGGTTTAGAATTCTCTCCCATTGGCCTGAAGCTCAGGTTCCCCTCTCCTTCCAGCTGTGACTGCCCAGACCCCCGTGCGTGGGACCCGGGCTGCGGGAGGAGGCTCAGCAGCACCCTCCCAGCCACAGAAGGATCCCTAGTGGAAGGGAGGCTGCAGCCTTCTCTGCTCTGTCTTGTTAAGAGAGTTCCAGCCTGCTGGGGGTGGCATGGGGGGTAACATGGTGCAGCCACCATAGGGCACAGCTCCGCAGAGCCTCAAAACACTAACCCTAGAACTACGGTAGGACCCAGCAGCTCCACTCACAGGTTTATACCCAAAAGAATTGAAAACAGATATGCAAATATATGTATATGCGAGTTCACGGCAGCCCGATTCATGGTCGCCCGAAGGTAGAAATAACTCAGATGTCTGTCAAGGGACAAATGGGTTAACAAACTATGGTGTGGCCACACTGGGTGTACGGACGTATGATGGAATACTGCACAGCCAAAAAAAGGAATGGATGCTGAACCATACTGCTTTGTGGATCAAGTAAAAGAAGCAAGACACAAAAGTGGCCTATTGTATGGTTCCCTTTGTGTGAAAAATCCAGACCAGACAAATTCACAGAGACAGAATGAAGACCGGTGGTTCCCTGGGTTTGGCGGGCAGGATGGGAGTGGAGAGTCCTACTTAATGGGCATGCGGTTTATTCTGGTGGGATATGTATTCATCTGATGTAATACCACAGACTGGACGGCTTAAACAACAGAAATGTAATTTATCACAGTTCCGGAGGCTGGGAGTCCAGCCTCGAGGTGCCAGCAGGGTTGGTGTCTGGTGGGAGCACTCTGCCTTCTTGCTGTGGCCTTTCCCTGCGAGGAGAGAGCAAGTTCTGCAGGGTCTCTTCCTGTAGGGCCACGAATCCTGTCGGATCTGGGCCCCACCCTCATGACCTCATGTGACCTCAGCTTCTGTTATAGAGGGCGCATCTCCAGACAGCGATCACACTGGGCGGTCAGGGCTTCACGTGGGCATTTAGGGGAATGCAAACATTCAGTCCGTAGCCGGGTAATAGAAACAGTTCAGGATCAGACAGAGGCACTGGCTACACAATGTGGCGAATGTACTAAACGCCGTTGGATTGGTCTCGTTGAAATGGTCGATTTTATGTCGTGTGCATTTCACCTCAATAAGAAAAAGGAAGGCTGGGAAGTTGGAGTTGGAAGGTCGCTGAGGTCCTCTGTCTGGTCCGACCTCCCTCCGGTGCAGAGTCTGAGCCCCCACCCCAGGGGAGGTGAGCCCGGGGAGGGACGGAAGGCACTCTGTCCTGAGACGGCCGGCTTCCCAGACAGCCATGACGCTAACAAGCCCAGGTCTGCCAGCAGGGCCCGAAGTCCCTCAGGGGCCAGGGCTCTGCCAACCCAATGTGGTTTTGGTTGTGGCCTCTTCATGGGTTCACAGTGCAGACACAGGCCGCCTCCGGATGGTTCTCGCCAACCCGCCTGCCGCAGGCCACAGCAAGAAGGCAGGGCGCTCTTCCACAGGCACTGACGAGGGTATCTCGGGGGCCCTCCCGCTCCGTGCACGGGGCCAGCGAGGAGGGCGGGAAGGAGGAGCACGGAGGAGCTGCCCCGCCACTGACCGGGGCAGGGGGGTTCCCCGGTATCTGCACGCCCTGGGACTGGAGTGCTGCCCTAGAGTCTCCCCGCCTCCGCCCCCGCCTCCGCCTCTTCACCTGGGCTGCTGCCAAGGATGCTGCGTCCTGCTGATGTGCGCCCCATATGCTCCCAGCTGAACGAGCCAGGCCTGTGCCTGCCATGCTGTGCACACACGCTCCTACAGACACACACTCTCACACACATGCTCACCTACACGCTCCTACAGACACACGCTCACACACACATGCTCACCTACACGCTCCTACAGACACACGCACACACACACATGCTCACCTACACGCTCCTACAGACACACACTACTACAGACACGCTCCTACAGACACACACTCTCACACACATGCTCACCTACACGCTCCTACAGACACACGCACACACACACATGCTCACCTACACGCTCCTACAGACACACGCTCACACACACATGCTCACCTACACGCTCCTACAGACACACGCACACACACACATGCTCACCTACATGCTCCTACAGACACACGCTCCTACAGACACGCTCACACACACACGCTCCTACAGACACACGCTCCTACAGACACACGCTCACACAGACACACGCACACACACACATGCTCACACACACTCCTACAGACACACGCTCCTACAGACACAAGCTCACACACACACGCTCCTACAGACACACGCACGCACACACATGCCCACACATACATGCTCACACACACACGCTCCTACAGACACGCACACACACACGCTCACACACACACGCTCCTACAGACACACGCTCCTACAGACACACGCTCACACACACATGCTCACACACACACGCTCCTACAGACACACGCTCCTACAGACACACGCTCACACACACACGCTCCTACAGACACACGCACGCACACACATGCTCACACACACATGCTCACACACACGCTCCTACAGACACACGCTCCTACAGACACACACTCACACACACACGCTCACACACATGCTCACACGCACACACGCTCCTACAGACACACACTCACACACACACGCACACACACACGCTCACACACACACACGCTCCTACAGACACACACTCACACACACACGCTCACACACATGCTCACACGCACACACGCTCCTACAGACACACGCTCACACACACGTTCCTACAGACACACGTTCCTACAGACACATGCTCCTACGGACACGCTCACACACACACGCTCCTACAGACACACACACACACGCTCACACACACGCTCACACACACACGCTCACACACACATGCTCCTATAGACACATGCTCATACACACACACTCACACACACATGCTCCTACAGACACACGCTCACACACACGCTCCTATACACACACGTTCCTACAGACACACGCTCCTACAGACACACTCTTACACACACATGCTCCTACAGACACACGCTCCTACAGACACATGCTCACACAGATGCACGCTCCTACAGACACACGCTCACACACACATGCTCACACACACACGCTCACACACACATGCTCACACAGACACACGCTCCTACAGACACACGCTCACACACACGCTCCACAGACATACGCTCACACACACACTCCTACAGACACACTCACACACACACTCCTACAGACACACGCTCACACACACATGCTCCTACATACGCTCACACACACGCTCCTACAGACACACTCACACACACACGCTCACACACACATGCTCCTACAGACACACGCTCACACACACGCTGCTATACACACACACTCCTACACACGCTCACACACACGCTCCTACAGACACACGCTCACACACACACGCTCCTACAGACACACGCTCCTACAGACACACGCTCACACAGACACACGCTCCTACACACGCTCACACACATGCTCCTACAGACACACGCTCACACACACACGCTCCTACAGACACACGCTCCTACAGACACACGCTCACACAGACACACGCTCCTACACACGCTCACACACATGCTCCTACAGACACACGCTCACACACACACGCTCCTAGACACACACTCACACACACTCCTACAGACACACACTCACACACACGCTCACACACACGCTCACACACACACGCTCCTACAGACACACACTCACACACACTCCTACAGACACACACTCACACACACGCTCACACACACGCTCACACACACACGCTCCTACAGACACACACTCACACACACGCTCACACACACTGTCCTACAGACACATGCTCACACACATGCTCCTACAGACACACGCTCACACACACACGCTCCTAGACACACACTCACACACACTCCTACAGACACACACTCACACACACGCTCACACACACGCTCACACACACGCTCCTACAGACACACACTCACACACACTCCTACAGACACACACTCACACACACGCTCACACACACGCTCACACACACACGCTCCTACAGACACACACTCACACACACGCTCACACACATGCTCCTACAGACACACGCTCACACACACGCTCACACACACACGCTCCTACAGACACACACTCACACACACTCCTACAGACACACACTCACACACACGCTCACACACACACGCTCCTACAGACACACACTCACACACACGCTCACACACACGCTCCTACAGACACATGCTCACACACACATGCTCCTACAGACACACGCTCACACACACGCTCACACACACGCTCCTACAGACACACGCTCACACACACGCTCCTATACACACACTCTCACACACATGCTCATACAGACACACGTTCACACACACATGCTCCTACAGACACATGCTCACACATGCTCACACACACGCTCACACACACACACACGCTCCTACAGACACACACTCACACACACGCTCACACACACGCTCCTACAGACACATGCTCACACACACATGCTCCTACAGACACACGCTCACACGCTCACACACACGCTCCTACAGACACACGCTCACACACACGCTCACACACACGCTCCTACAGACACACGCTCACACACACGCTCCTATACACACACTCTCACACACATGCTCATACAGACACACGTTCACACACACATGCTCCTACAGACACATGCTCACACATGCTCACACACACGCTCACACACACACACATGCTCCTACAGACACACGTTTACACACACGCTCACACACACGCTCCTACAGACACATGCTCACACACACATGCTCCTACAGACACACGCTCACACACACGCTCACACACACGCTCACACACACATGCTCCTACAGACACACGCTCACACACACGCTGCTATACACACACACTCCTACACACGCTCACACACACGTTCCTACAGACACACGCTCACACACACACGCTCCTACAGACACACGCTCACACACACATGCTCCTACAGACACTCCTACAGACACACGCTCACACAGACACACGCTCCTACACACGCTCACACACATGCTCCTACAGACACACGCTCACACACACGCTCCTAGACACACACACACACTCCTACAGACACACACTCACACACACGCTCACACACACGCTCACACACACACGCTCCTACAGACACACACACACGCTCACACACACGCTCCTACAGACACACACTCACACACACGCTCCTACAGACACACGTTCACACACACACTTCTACAGACACACGCTCACACACGCTCACACACGCTCACACACACGCTCACACACACGCTCCTATACACACACTCTCACACACACATGCTCATACAGACACACGTTCACACACACTTCTACAGACACACGCTCACACACGCTCACACACACACGCTCACACACACGCTCACACACACTCACACACACGCTCACACACGCTCACACACACGCTCACATGCATGCATCAACGCCGCTTACCTCCAGCCTGAACACGTGCCCCATCGCTACCGCACACACGTGCTAACCCGTGCACACACGTGCTAACCCACACACAGACTGCTCCCTGTGGACGCCGTCAGGGGTCCATACTCACGGGCCCCCTCCCCAGAGCGCTCGACAACACTGCTTTGCATGTGTACGGTGTCCCCGTCTTGGTCTGTATGTTGGAATAGAATTATAGCTCTGATTTTATTTTATTTTTTCATTAACATCTTACCAGATGAAAGATTCCTCTCCAAATGGGGAAATTTCTAAATTGCTTTAATTCTAAAGTGGCTCCAAGGGGCCTGGAATGCTGGGAGGGGTGCATGGGGCATGTGTCAGTGCAGACAGACTGATCGAATGTTTAGTGACATCCTCCCACCTGGGAATGAATGCCCAGCCCGGAGGTGAGGACGAGGACACTGTCCTGATTCTGGAACTGGGCTTCCTCTCCTGTCCTCCCAACGGCCCTCAGATGACATTCTCAGGCCACCACGGGTGTCACTGTGCCAGTGACTGACCACGTGCTCTGCTGATGGTGGATGTGCAGATTCCCAGTCCTTGCTACCCAGGGCCTTTGGGCTTGTGGGCTATCATGTCACCTTCCCCAGGCTCAGCTGCAGGGACCCTTTCATCAAGTTCCCAGTGCTCCTGGGACTGCCGCTGTAAGCTTTGTCTAGTGTGGACTTGAACGTGAGGTCCATGATCCCTCTTGAGATCATCCGTGTGTGTGGCTGAGGTCAGGGTCAAGATCCCCTTTTCCCATGATATACAGTGGTCTCTGCACCATTCGTTAAAAGACTGTCCGACCTCCACTGAGGACTTGGCATTCTTGAGTCTGTTGCTGGATGGTGTTCTATTCCCATGTCTACATGGAGAGCTCATCTGCTTGCACCCCTCCTTCCCCTGCCCTGAGCCTCCTGCCCACCTCCCAGGTCAGCTGAGGAGCCAGGCGACCCAGAGCTGTCCCAGCACAGCCCCCTGGAGCTCAGACCCTGGAGGCCGAGAGAAATGTCAATAGCTTGGGTTGCCCCGTTTCTCACTCCATCTCTCCTCTGCCGGGATCACCCACGGGGACCTTCCTTTGCTGCCAGGCTCCTGGCTGCAGTCAGCCGGTCATTTCCTGCGAACACTCACCTCCGCCTGAGCCCGCACCGCCGGCAGAGAGGCCTGGGCTGCGGTGGGAGGGGTCCGCTCTGTCCTGCTGGGCGGTTCTCAGCCGCTCGCTTCTCCGCTCAAGACCAGAAGCCTCGCTCCGTGCTCTTTTAATCCGCTCTCGCCGCTCGAGTTTAATGAAGTCTTCGGGGAAAGTGGCTTTTGGATGAAATGAAGTCAACTGAACGTTCAGCTCGGGCGTAAGGGCTGAGCAGAGAGGTCTTGAACGAGGTCCCGGGGCCCGCCGGGGAGGTGGGGGAGGTGAGAGTCCCAGGGAACTTCAGGAGCCAGCTTCCACTTGGAAGGTCTTGGAGTGGAAAGTGATTTCGCCTGGAGGCTCTGCCATTCTCCGGCGAAGCTGTGCCCACTGCTCAGGCTCACAGCCCGGGACCAGTGCCCGCGGAGGGCCGTACTCCTGCTGATGAAGACGGAGGGCCTCTGCCATCATGTGGGCAGGCCCTAGGAGGTCCGAGACCCAGACGGCCCTCCCTGGCCCCTCCTAGAAGCCAGGCTGTGGAGGTGTGCCTGCAGGCATGGCACCTTCTCTTTGAGAAGGGCTGTTCCCTGAGAGGGCACCTGTCCTCCCTCTGTGGCTTACCAGCAGGTGTTTGTGCCCTTGTTGCCCAGGGAGGGGCGGCGGGAAGCATGGGGTGACTACGGAGCCCCCTGCCCCCACCCGCTGCACTTTGCCTTCCTTGTGTCCCCGGCCCCTGTTCTCTGGGTTTGGGGATAATTTCCCCAGTCTGCTCCGGTCCGTTTGGGACGGCTTGGGTTGAAACATAACGTTCAAGTTTGTGTTGTGCCTGGCCTCTGCCTCATCCAAGCCTGTGATCTCCGCTGCTGGGCACTTCCCCAAGACTTGGGGTCCCAGACATCAGGTCCCTGCGGCTCGCTCCGGTCTGACCATCTCCTTCCTGTTGCAGCTCCCTGGGCGAGGCGTGGGCACAGGTGAAGAAGAGTCTTGCAGACGAGGCGGAAGTTCACCTCAAGTTCTCCGCCAAGGTACGTCCTCCCTGCTGCCCCTTCCTCCCTGCAGTCCCCCCGGATGCTATCACACACTGGGGGGCTCTCACACACTGGGGGGCTCTCACACACTGGGGGGGCTCTCACACACTGGGGGGCTCTCACACACGGGGGGCTCTCACACACGGGGGGGCTCTCACACTGGGGGGGCTCTCACACAATGGGGGGGCTCTCACACACAGGGGCTCTCACACTGGGGGGGCTCTAACACACTGGGGGGGCTCTCACACTGGGGGGGCTCTCACACACTGGGGGGGCTCTCACACACTGGGGCTCTCACACACGGGGGGGGCTCTCACACACCGGGGGGGCTCTCACACACGGGGGGGTTCTCACACACTGGGGGGCTCTCACACTGGGGGGCTCTCACACACGGGGGCTCTTACACACTGGGGGGCTCTCACACACGGGGGCTCTCACACACTGGGGGCTCTCACACACTGGGGGCTCTCACACACTGGGGGGCTCTCACACACGGGGGGCTCACACACACGGGGGGCTCACACAAACGGGGGGGCTCACACACACGGGGGGCTCTCACACACTGGGGGGCTCTCACACACGGGGGGGCTCTCACACACGGGGGGCTCTCACACACTGGGGGGGCTCTCACACTGGGGGGCTCTCACACACGGGGGGGGCTCTCACACACGGGGGGGGGCTCTCACACACCGGGGGGGCTCTCACACACGGGGGGGTTCTCACACACTGGGGGGCTCTCACACTGGGGGGCTCTCACACACGGGGGCTCTTACACACTGGGGGGCTCTCACACACGGGGGCTCTCACACACTGGGGGCTCTCACACACTGGGGGGCTCTCACACACTGGGGGCTCTCACACACTGGGGGGCTCTCACACACGGGGGGCTCACACACACGGGGGGCTCACACAAACGGGGGGGCTCACACACACGGGGGGCTCTCACACACTGGGGGCTCTCACACACTGGGGGCTCTCACACACGGGGGGGCTCTCACACACTGGGGGCTCTCACACATGGGGGGGCTCTCACACACGGGGGGGCTCTCACACACTGGAGGCTCTCACACACTGGGGGGCTCTCACACACGGGGGGGCTCTCACACACTGGGGGGACTCTCACACACTGGGGGCTCTCACACACTGGGGGCTCTCACACACTGGGGGGCTCTCACACACTGGGGGCTCTCACACTGGGGGCTCACACACTGGGGGCTCTCACACACTGGGGGGCTCTCACACACTGGGGGCTCTCACACACTGGGGGCTCTCACACACTGGGGGGCTCTCACACTGGGGGCTCTCACACACTGGGGGGCTCTCACACACGGGGGGCTCACACACACGGGGGGCTCAAACGGGGGGGCTCACACACACGGGGGGCTCTCACACACTGGGGGCTCTCACACACTGGGGGCTCTCACACACAGGGGGGCTCTCACACACTGGGGGCTCTCACACACAGGGGGGCTCTCACACACTGGAGGCTCTCACACACGGGGGGGCTCTCACACACGGGGGGGCTCTCACACACTGGGGGGACTCTCACACACTGGGGGCTCTCACACACTGGGGGCTCTCACACACTGGGGGGCTCTCACACACTGGGGGCTCTCACACTGGGGGCTCACACACTGGGGGCTCTCACACACACTGGGGGGACTCTCACACACTGGGGGCTCTCACACACTGGGGGCTCTCACACACTGGGGGGGCTCTCACACACTGGGGACTCTCACACACGGGGGGGCTCTCACACACTGGGGGGGCTCTCACACACTGGGGGCTCTCACACTGGGGGCTCACACACTGGGGGCTCTCACACACACTGCGGGGGCTCTCACACAGGGGGCTGCTCAGCTCCTCACAGCTGACTCTGTGTAGTAACTACTACAGTGTGTAGTGTTGACCAGTTCCTAAGATGTAAACGTCAGAGTCTGGAAGAGATGCACAGTAGCACAGCCATGAGACTCTGTTTCCACTATATTCATGTTTCCAAAGAGCCCTCTCTCCCCCACTCCCTGGCTCATGTCTCCAAATTCCCTCAGACTCTTAACAAATTTTCAGGGGGAAAATGACCCGTGTCTGAGTGAGATAATCCACACTAACGTGTGCATGCGTGGCAGGGCTACCCATTGGCGTGCTTGGCTTTGAAAGGAACAGAGATGCTGAGACCACTATCCCCAGTGGCCTTTGCCTCTGGGGAGCCACACTCTTCCCTCGGCCTTCCCGCCATCACCAGTCAGCCACGGCAGCCTAGGAGGACACTGGGACAAAGTGCTCAACCTGTCTGAACCCCCATTTTCAAATTAGGGGGCATACTACCTCCTTGACTGCCTGCAAGGACTATCCCTCCCCAAAGATGTCTGCTGCTTCCCGGGGCTTCCACACTCGATGCTCACGGGTCCTCACTCTTTCCTGGTGCTAATCCCACAGCAGTCGCCGTGCGGGGCCTTGGGGGCCCCGTGGGACGTGTGCTGTCGGAGGACAGGAGTCTGGCTTGTGCCAGGCCTCCCCCAGCCCCTGTCGTGATGGTTCCCGGCCCACAGAGGGCGGAATGAATGACTCAGATAACAGACACGGACAGGAGCTTTAGAAGGAGCTGGGATGGAAGAGAAAGGCAGCTCCATCACTAGCTCCTTCCTGCTAAAGGATATTTAGTGCCCCAAGAGGGAGCTGACACCCAGATGTGAGGAGAAGCCCTGGCTAACAATAGCACGCTAACCACAGACACCAAGGACTTCACAAGGAAATTGCCACTCACGCTCTGAGAGAGAGAGAGAGAGAGAAGGGGACTTAGTGAATTAGGCTCTTTTCCACCTTGCATACAAAGCAGCAAGTTATTTTTGAGCCGCAGACCCTGGGCCGTATTCCCTCTGAGGTCTCCCTTCCGTCCTGGCCCCCGACAGCTCTGTTCTCTGCTGGTAGAACCCTCCGTGGACTGACCAGATGGACGGGAAGGCTGCCGTCATGGGGGGTGGGGCTGGGAGCCCGCTCTGCCCAAGCTTCTGAAAGGGCTCCTGCTGGACCCCCCGGGAGTCCTGCTGGCCCTGACTTCCCATCCGCAGGACCCTGACTCTGGATTGTTTATAGAGCACACCGGTGACAAAACATTCTATTCCTTTCACTACCGGGACTCACGCCACCACTTCGGGCCAGCGGTGGTTTTTCTGGCGCTGACCAGTTCTGACACCAGCTGGGGTCCTACGCTAGAACTGCATTCCGACGCTAGTCACCTGGAGTTAGCACAGGCCCCCCGACAGGTTCGGGGCCCAGTCCCCCAAGACTTCCCCCACTTCGGATGCCATTTGCAAGGAGTGGGTGCCTAGGTCACCCACACTTCGGTTGACTTGGCTACAAATTGGGGGTTGTGAGGTCTGATCGTTTGCTAGAACGGCTCCCAGGACTCTGGGAAGCACTTCCTTAGGCTTACCTGTGTATCGCATAGTGCAGGACAAGGTAGGTGCTATAGCCGGACAGACGGACGAAGAGGCACGTAGGACAAGATTAGAAGGGTCTCGAGCCCAAGAGCTCAGTCCCTGGGAGTCGGGTGCATCACCCTTTTCGCACGTGGATGTGGTCACCGACCCAGCGGCTCCCTGAACACTGTAGCTGACAGATCTTTCTAGCAGCTTCATCGCGTGGGCATGAGCGGTCAGTTCCTCGCTCTCCGGCTTCTCCCCTCCCCGTAGAGGTTGGCGCGGTGGGGCTGAACATCCCAGGCTTGTCATCATGGCTCGGTCTTTCTGGTGGCCAGCCCCATCCTGCAGCTATTCAGGGAGCCCACGAAGAGTCATGTCATCAGAACAAAAGAGGCTCCTGTCACCCAGGAAATTCCAAGGGACGCGGGAACGCTGGGACAGGAACCAGGGTCCACAACCAAAGATTAGAACAAAAGATGCTCCCAGCACCTCTACCGCTTAGGACGTTACACAGGTTGTAGGGGCTCTGGCCAGGAGCTGAGGACAAGGACCAGAATTTACCCTTGTTTTTATATCACAGGATCCCAGGCGTAGAAGAGCTCTAGAGAGTTAGGTGCCGAAAATAAACTCATCCCTCTGCGTTTTATCACACAGCCTGCAAGACAGCACTCCCTTCTCACAAATGCAAAGGGGTGCAGGGGTCAGAGCCTAGCCTAGGGTCCCTCAGAGGGGGCTCAGCTACTGGGGAAGCAATGGTGAGGACTGAGGGAATCGGATACTTGACCCCAGACCTCTTCTCCAGGCAGACCAATGGCGTGTAAAGCTCAAAACCCTGTTCCGAGGAGTGCTCTGCCCTCACTTAGGGGCTGACCAGGGTGGTACAGCTGCCCCCCCAAATGCCCAGGGTCGTGGGATGGGAAGCTTACGAAGAATGTTCGCGTAAGGTGGGTTTTCCTCGGAGACCCTGGGGTGCCTCCAGCCTCTTGTCAGCATTGGTGGCCTTCGGTGATTTCGGCAGCAGCCCCGTGGCTACCCTGCTCTTCTTTGAAAAGAAAGGAGAGCTCCAAGGATTTGTGGTTTGCCAGGGATATAATGTGACTCCATACGCCTAAAACCGCTCTTAGCCTCTGTTCCAAGAGGCTCGTTGAAACACCGCCATTCTGTGTCAAGGGTAAGAGCTCTGTAAGAACTGCAATTTTGTGACGGCAATCTTTCGGGCTTTGCTAGTCAACCAGCTCAACCCACTGTTAATGGCAACAGGCTGCTACAAAGAAGTGATTACCATCCACAGAAGTCGTACCTGGCTGTCACTGAAGAAAGGAGACCAGAACGATGGCTTGTGATGGGAGAGAATCTAATCGTGCCATTAGAGGGCATGCATTCAGGCAGAAGATTTTTGTGGGCAGAGTGAGAGCTGGAAGCCATGAGTCTCAGTCAGTGCTATTACCAACGAGCTCTCTGACCTTGAACTAGCCACTGAGCATCTCTGAGCTTCTTTTTTCTTTTATTTTTTCATCTGAGACTTACCTGATGGTGATCCACAGTAATACATTTTATACCCCCCCACACACACACACACACAGCACACAAGTATCCATCCGTACCCAGTAGCCACCTGCGGGTACACATGCACACGCACACAGTGGAGGCACATTTCACGGAACAGTACTCATCTCTGCGCCTAAAATGCCCTCTGATGTTTTTCTCCTGTCTGGTCTATTCCCATCAAAGAGCTGGTCCTGACCCACTAAGCTGTTTCCGCTACTCTTAGCATCCCACCATTTGAAAATCGCTGGACCACGGTCTCTGACATTTTTTTTTTTGCATCTTGAGATTTCTCTTACTGCCGCCTGTGTGAGGTGAGAACAGGGGGAGGCTGAGAGTGAGGGGTTCTGAGGGGTTCCGAGCAGACAAGCTGAATGGATCCCCAGCCTGTCCCATCCAAGGTGGGCTGGCTCGCGAGTTCGTGAGGACATGCTTCCGAGGACATGTGACTCCCAGTTAAACAAGGATGCTCAAAAGTTAAAAATGAGTATGAAAATATACCTGGTCAACTATTTTTTAAAAAAAGAAAAAGAAAAACTATGTCTTTTTAAAGTATTTAAAATACAGAGCAGGGTTTTCAACTGTGGACCTGCTAGAAATTTCGTGCTGTTCTGCAAAAGAGTTCACCTCCCTGATGTTGTATGAAGATTATAGACCCAGTGATCTCAATCGAATTCCCTTACGCTCAGGGTGATTTCTGCCTTAGCGGTCCCCGAAATAATTCTCCTATTTTTACCAGTCCCCAAGTGCATACACACAAAAAAGGTTGAAATTACAAAGGTTAAAAACCACTGACATAGAAGAAGAATCTGCCTCTGACAGCCACTAGCGTTACGTTTCCGGAATGTCATTTGGGATTTGGGAAAAGCATTTCTGTTCGTTGGCAGAGCCTGGGAATCCTGAATATCGTAAAGCCCCTGCCGGTCACTCCTGGGCACTTTCAGGGTCCTCAGAAAGAGACCTCAGCGTCACCGCGTCAGTAGGCTGAGCTAACCGTCACAGACCTCCCCCCAACCCTGTGAGGAACAAGTTTCCATGGCAGCTGAGAGATGCAGCTCCTCCTCCTCCTCCTCCTCCTCCTCCTGGGGAAACACCTCCTCTGTGTGGCACGTCCTCTATAGCTTTCAAGTTTGCAGCATCGTGCAAACTGCCACCAGATGGGGGTGTTTTCCTATGCAAGGAAACGAGCATGGGTTCAAAAAATATATGTAATAGTGGACAGTCACAGCCAACATCAGGAGGAGAGGGTGCTTGGGTAGCCCACTCCCTGGCTAGCCTAGGTCACCCAAGCGCAAAGCTGTCGATACGCGGGGCGTTGGGCACTAAAGATTTTGTCATTCCCCCAAGTCGTGAAAGCGTGCTCACGCCGCACCAGCTCCATCCAGGTGCAGACACGGTCGTGGCCCAGGTGGCGAGGCTCCTGCCCTCTTGGCACCCACGGTCACGTGTAGCCGGGTGTGTAGGACGAGGACCGTATCAGTCCTCAAGGTCTCTGGAGAAAAAGATCATGAAACAAGAGCGTGCTGAGAGGAAAGGGAGAAATCACAGAATCTGAGTGTGGGGTGTGTGTGGTGGATGGGAGGCCATGGAGTTCACACACACGGGGAAGTTCAGCTGCACTTTCCGGGGGCAGGGAGGGGGGCACGGGACCCAGGAAGGCTGGTCTGGAGGGCACAGGAGGCTGGATTGGGTGGGGCTCCGGGGGCCGGGGTAGGTGAGGTCCGTGGAGGCTGGCTCCACGGGGCAGGGCTGCTCACCTCCACATGTATCTGATTTCTTACCAGATACACCTCATGGCCACACCAAAAAAGAAAGTATTATACGTTCTCCTTCAGAAAGGAAAGGGAAAAAATAAAAGAGAAGGAAAATGCTTGAGAAGCACAGCCCGCCCCTCTCAGAGCATAGTTAGACCTTTCTCTGGCTTTCGGAAGGCGAGGCCGGTTACCTGTGGTGGGACAGAAAGGTGACCGTCCCCACGCACAGCGGTGAGACGGGCACACCCTCCCTGTGCAGCCCACTGGAGGGGCCTTGTGAGCCCCCACCCGGCCGCAGGTGGTTCCCACCGCAGATGCCTCAAGCTCTGGACTATGTCCAGATCACCTTCCTAGTTTCTGCAGCCGGCACATAGCAGGTGGACTGTGACCACCCACGTTAAATGACATCCCTGCAAATGATAAGCGCCTGGGGACATAGGTATGGTAGCTCGATTTCTGTCCCCAGAAAGCTTCTAGTTTGGAAAATAGCCCTACAGGAAGCTGTGGGAGCTTAGACGGGGAGGAGGTGGCCAACGTGGGGCTCAGAAAGCCTCCAGACTCTAACCTGTCCATCCTGCGGTGTGAATCCTGCGGCCTGGCCAGCCGAAGCGACTTCCTGAACCTCAACCTGATCAGTGGCCATTCGTACCCTTCCTGCCGGAGGGGCCAGGCCACTGCCCCGGGCCCCACCCTCCCCACCCTGCAGGGGTGCAGGGTGCCCTCCCCCCTCATTTCCTTGCAGTTGATGCCTGGGGTCCTGAGTCCATCCCCCTCACTCTCAACAGCTTCACAGTGAGGTCGAGAAGCCCCTAATGAACTTTCGTGAGAACTTCAAGAAGGACATGAAGAAGTGTGACCACCACATCGCTGACCTCCGCAAGCAGCTCGCCAGCCGCTACGCTGCGGTGGAGAAGGTGAGGGGCCCAGGACGCGGGGGCGGGTGGGGGGCAGAGGCCTCCTGGAAGAGGGGGGCGGGGCGGGGGGCTTCCAGCCCACACCTGGGGAACCTACCTCCCCACTCACTGAAGGTCAGTAGGACCTGCCTGCCGTGGCACTCGGCCACTGCCCAGAGGTCCAGCGGGAACAGGAGAGGAGCTATAGTGGGCCCCGTCGAGCCCCTGAGAGAGGTGTACCGATACTTTCCCGGGACGCGGCCCGGATGGTGCGCTCTGCTCTGCATGCGCCCCTTTGTCTGGGCCCCACCTGGGGGATCCTCTCCTGACTTAACCACACCCCTCCCAAAAGTTGGGGAAGTCTGAGCTGAGTTGGCCCCTGCTGATGGCCAACACTGGGGGGAAGAGAGCTGTCCCCCAGGGCGAGGACCACTGCAATGACTCAGGGGAGGGCGGAGGGGGAGCACACTGCAGGCACCCTACACTGCCAGCTGCTGTCACTGAAGGCCAGTCCTGCCCCAGAGTGGAGCGGCTGGCGCTGCTATCCGCTAAGCACTTCTGGGAGCCGACGGAGAGGACCCTGTGCTCCGTCCCCACTCACAGGCTGTGACTTTAGGACCACCTGCAGGTGCCCAGGACCCGTGAAACCCTGGGCTGAGGGGCTGGCTGCAGGCCAAGCTAGGGTGCAGTTGAAAGAGAAGAGGGTGGACGCGCTGGGCCGCACCTTCACGGCGGCCCCCTGGCTGAGAGGCCGGTCTGGTGGGTGGCCTCGCAGAGCCGCAGGGCCACCATCCACAGACGCGGAGAGGAGAGGACCCAGGAGGGGGTGGCCAGGCCGCGGGACCCGCGGGACCCTGTGGGCTCTGAACCCTCTGAACAGCTGGCCCACGCCCTTGGCCCCCAGGCGCGGAAAGCCCTCACCGAGAGGCAGAGGGACCTGGAGATGAAGACCCAGCAGCTGGAGATCAAGCTGAGCAACAAGACGGAGGAAGACATCAAGAAAGCCCGGAGGAAGTCCACGCAGGCCGGTGAGTGGGGGGGTGGCGCCTGGCCTGGGGCGGTGCCTGCACTCCGCAGCGTGAGGCTTAGCGTGGGGGCGGGGCGTCGGCACCTCTGTCTCCAGGCCTTGGCTCTCTGACCAGGACTGGTTACTGCCTCCTGTCCCCACAATTCAGGAGGCCTGTCACTGAGGAGCCCCTAAGAGAAGTACAAACCCCACCCACTCAGGGAGTGGCCTTCCAGAGGTTCACCTCTGCTGATGGGCTTCTGCCCCATCCCCGTCAACGGCTGACATTTTTAAGAAAATAACCCCATTTCGGAGTCTCCCTAAAAAATGCGTCCAGTGAGTTGGTTTCTGCGTCCAGTGAGTTGGTTTCTGCGTCCACCAAGGGGTAAAAATCAGCTGATGCCCAGGGAAGGGGCAGAAAAGCCAGTAAAATCTTCTCAAATATTTCTATTTTTAAAAAAAGTCTCATTACACGCAAGGACAGTGCACATTGCTTTCCGGGATCAGCGTGTCTGCGGTGGGGTTAGGTTTGGATCGATGGTCAGTAGGTCCCTTCCACCTCAACTTCTGGTGAACCCGGTACAATCAGTTTATTATAGAGGGAAGGAGCCACTGTATGGACATTTTGAAATGAGATGGTATAAAAATGTCAATAATAGAATAATAGACACATAGCATGTGAGATAAAGATCTTATCATGTGCAGTGATAAATGGCTGGGTCCAGAAAGACAAGGCGTAATATTACTTACTAGGGGTGGGGAGGGAAGGCCAGGATGAGGAGAGGTATATTTAAATTCATTTTATTACGTCATTAAATAAAATTACATTACCCAATCCTTATCTTCGCTTGTTGAAAAAAGTTTAATCAGCACATGAAAATACAAAATCGTATATATATAAATCATATATATATATAAAATCGTATATATATATAAAATATATATGTATTCTGTGTTCTAAAGTTATACCTTCATTAATAATATGTCTTAGAAATAGCGTGATTCCATTACCTATATGTTTAATTACCCATCCATTCATGAACATCAAACTTTTTTAGTGGCTGAATAGTATCCAAGTGTAGGATTGTCTCCAACTTCATTTCATCGTTTCCCTCACTGATTTCTGTAGGGCCTTTCGATTGTGTTGGCGTGTTTGGCAGTGTCTGCAATGCTGTGTAAAATGCTGTGTTGTTATAAATGTGTCTGTGTGTGAGTCTAAATCCATACAGAGCGAGAACAGAGATGTGAATGTGTATTCACTTTGACAGGTGTCTCCAAACTGCCTTCCAAAGAGGCGTGCCCACCAACAGCATCAGTGTTTCCTAAAGTCTTGTCAGCACTGTGTGACACAGGGTGACCTCATACTCGCTGGTGAAAATGATATCTTGTTGTTCATTTAATTTGCATTTCTTTTTGAGTGAAGTCGAGCCTTTGTGTGTGTGTGTGTGTGTGTGTGTGTGTGTGTGTTTTCTGAAGTGAGAAGGGGGGCGGCAGACAGATCAACAAACTCCTGAATGCGCCTGACCGGGATCCACCTGGCATGCTCACCAGGGGGCAGTGCTCTGCCCATCTGGGGCATTGCTCTGTTGCCACGGGAGCCATTCTAGTGCCTTAGGCAGAGGCCATGGAGCCAACCTCAGCACCCGGGCCAACTTTGCTCCAGTGGAGCCTTGGCTGCGGGAGGGGAAGAGAGAGATAGAGAGAAAGAAGAGTGGTAAGGGTGGAGAAACAGATGGGTGCTTTTCCTGTATGCCCTGGCTGGGATCGAACCTGGGACTTCCACACACCGGGCTGATGCTCTACCACTGAGCTAACCAGCCAGGATGAGGTGGAGCCTTTTTAAAATAGACTCACAAGTCACCTGTGACTTCCTTCTGTGAACTGAATAATGCACATCCCTACCCCATTTTTCTAGTCCGGTGACTGGTCTTACTCTTACTGATCGATTGATAGAGATCACAGATAGGGTAGGGAAATTAACCTTTTGTCATTTGAGGTGCAAATATTTTTTCTAGCTTGTTGATCTTTTAATTTGTTTCTTTGTTTTTTTGTGTTTTTTTTGGAAAGGACATCCCCTTTCAAGTTATTTTATTTAATCACTTCTTAATAATATTCTTTTGACTTCAGGTTAAAAAAAATTAAATATGGGGTGGGGCAAAGGTAGGTTTACAGTTGTGAATACATGAAACAAAGTTTATTCTTGTATTATAATTTATTAATTGTTGTATTATTTTTCATATGAACAACGGTCACTCTGTTTTTGCCCTACCCTGTAGTTAGGCCACCAGACATTTATTTTTTCTCATGCCAGTGCCTAATATTAAATATTTCACAAGTTCTGATTTGCAGGGTTTTCGTATTCATATTCTAGATATTTTCTCTGGGGTCGAGTTCAGTTGGGCACATTGAAGCTGGTCTCTGGTCATGTTGGGTCGCCCCCTCTCTTTGTTCTGCTTTTCTTTCCCCCACCCCCACTTCCAATGGCCTCCATGACCCCAAGGAGAGGAGAAGGCACGGCAGGGGGTGCGGGCGGGAGAGGGCTGCCATGATAAGGACAGGACAGAGGGTGATGGTGGCCCTGGCCTTCTCTAGGAGACGACCTTATGCGCTGTGTGGACCTCTACAACCAGGCCCAGTCCAAGTGGTTTGAAGAGATGGTGACCACGACATTGGTGAGTGCCCAGAGATGTGTCAGAACCTCCGTCCGGGGACTGGCACCCGGGAAGCCCCGGGTGGGTGACAACGTGGAGGTGGCTGTGGAGACGGTCATTCTGCCTGCTCACGGTGGGGTCAGGACCTGGACTCGGGCCAGCCGGCGCTGGTTCGGGCTCTGGCGCTCCCCAGTAGTGTGAATGTGGGGGAGAGTTGGGTCTTGCTGTATCCTCCTTGGCGATCCCTGAAGTCAGGTTTAACTGAGAGTGTCCTCAGCCGAGACGACAGTGGCCCCTTTAGGACAAATAGCCGAGTTGAGGAAGCGTGACCTTCTCGCCCCGGGAGAGTTCAGGTCCGTCCTGCAGAGAGGCCCGTACCAGGCACATGAGTGCTGAGGGTGGGGCGCTCTGTAGGAGGGTGGGGGGCCCAGGCCTCAGCCCCTTTTCTTGCCTTCATGAGTTCTCCTTGTGACGGACGGGGCAGCGCCTCTCCTCCTTGCTCACACTTTGTTGCAGTGAAGTGCAGCAGGCACTTGGGCCGTTGGGCCCGATGAGAAAGCAGGGTCCTGCCAGGTGTTTATCACAGCATCCCATGGCCTGTAGCCACCCGCATCCATCCGGCACAAGACGGTGACCTGGTTTTCCTCCCGGTTAATCTCCTAATTAAGTCCCCTGCTTTATTCCCTCCCTGGTTAATCACCTGGGCAGTGACCTAGTTATGCACCGAATAACATCCTGATCCCCTAAATGCCAGAGATGTGAGACCACCTAGAAACCAAAGAACAAACCCTTTCCGCTCTTCCCTTTGACAGTGGCCACCTGACTCCCAGCCCGCCTGCTCCCACCCCCCAGCCTCCCCTGGCCTGGTCCCTGGCCTGGTCTCTGGCCTGTCCCTCAGCACGAGGGGTGGACAGAGGACAGAGGCCCAGGGAGGTAGACACTCCTGCACGTGTCCCACGTCTCTACCCTGCCGGGAACCTGGAGCTGGAGCCACCCTGGTGTAGAGTCATGATTGAAGACCACACCAGACCCTGGTTCAAATCTCGTTCCTCCCACAATTCCCTGTCACTCTGGGTAGGGGGTATTACCTCTCTGGCCACTCATTCCCTTGTTTGGAAAATGCAGAGAGGAACAGACCTGTTAAGATTATTAGGAGGACAGTCCCGTCCTAGGATTCAGGAAATAGCAGGTGCTGTGTCACCATCGTCCCCTCCACCGCGAGATGCGGGGCGAGTTCTCCGTCACCCCGAGGGTCAGAGGGGATCGGGTCTCAGCAGGCAGCGACTGGTCTCGTGTGAGAGAGTGGTCTGGGGCCCGCGTGGGGGGAAGGTCCCTGGTGGAGGGGGCATGCTCAGCGGCCCCTGGGCTCTCGCCCGGTGCAGGAGCTGGAGCGGCTGGAGGTGGAGAGGGTGGAGATGATCCGGCAACACCTGTGCCAGTACACCCAGCTGCGGCACGAGACCGACATGTTCAACCAAAGCGTGAGTGCCCGGGGGTCTGGGCCCGGAGGCGCGCCTGCCCCACTCTGGGGCCGGTCAAGCCGTCCTTACAAACGAATCTGCCCTGAAGGTGGACGGTGGGCCACCTGGGGGTGGGCTGGTGGGTCGTTTGTGAACTCATCCCAAGCACAGGAAGCAGACACAGGCCCGTGAGCCCCAGGGAGGAGGACGCTCACGATGGTTCATGTCTCTGGAGACATCTGGCCTGCTCGGGGCGTTCCTTCCTGAGTGGGAAAATAAGCTAGAAGGATTCAGGATACTTCAAGATAGAATTTCATTTGTCCCGTCCTGCGTGGGGACCGGGGGAACAAACAGTGGGGCTGTTCACAGACCTGGGGCCATGGAGGCCACTCTGCCCTCTCGCCCAGGCCTGAGGTCTAGAGGGTGACGCGCCCAAGTGAGAAACTGGGTGGGGAGGCGCAGTCCTCCAGCCCCCCCCACTCCCACAGCCCTCTGCACATCTGTCTGTCTGTCTGTCTGTCGTGCAGACCTCCCCTGGGACCCTCAGCACGTCCATCTGTCTGTCTGTCTATCTGTTTGTCTGTTGTGCAGGCCTCCCCTGGGACCCTCAGCACGTCCATCTGTCTGTCTGTCTATCTGTCCGTCGTGCAGACCTCCCCTGGGACCCTCAGCACGTCCATCTGTCTGTCTGTCTGTCGTGCAGACCTCCCCTGGGACCCTCAGCCCTCTGCACGTCTATCTGTCTGTCTGTCGTGCAGACCTCCCCTGGGACCCTCAGCCCTCAGCACGTCCATCTGTCTGTCTGTCTATCTGTCTGTCCGTCGTGCAGACCTCCCCTGGGACCCTCAGCACGTCCATCTGTCTGTCTGTCTATCTGTCTGTCCATCGTGCAGACCTCCCCTGGGACCCTCAGCACGTCCATCTGTCTGTCTGTCTGTCGTGCAGACCTCCCCTGGGACCCTCAGCCCTCTGCACGTCTATCTGTCTGTCTGTCGTGCAGACCTCCCCTGGGACCCTCAGCCCTCAGCACGTCCATCTGTCTGTCTGTCTCTCTGTTTGTCTGTTGTGCAGACCTCCCCTGGGACCCACAGCCCTCTGCACGTCTGTCTGTCTGCACGTCTGTCTGTCTGTCGTGCGGGCTTCCCCTGGGACCCACAGCCCTCTGCACGTCTGTCTGTCTGCACGTCTGTCTGTCTGTCGTGCGGGCTTCCCCTGGGACCCACAGCCCTCTGCACGTCTGTCTGTCTGCACGTCTGTCTGTCTGTCGTGCGGGCTTCCCCTGGGACCCACAGCCCTCTGCACGTCTGTCTGTCTACATGTCTGTCTGTCTGTCGTGCGGGCTTCCCCTGGGACCCACAGCCCTCTGCATGTCTATCTGTCTGCACGTCTGTCTGTCTGTCTGTCGTGCAGACCTCCCCTGGGACCCTCAGCACGTCCATCTGTCTGTCTGTCTATCTGTTTGTCTGTCGTGCGGGCCTCCCCTGGGACCCTCAGCCCTCTGCATGTCTATCTGTCTGCACGTCTGTCTGTCTGTCGTGCAGACCTCCCCTGGGACCCTCAGCACGTCCATCTGTCTGTCTGTCTATCTGTTTGTCTGTCGTGCGGGCCTCCCCTGGGACCCACAGCCCTTTGCACATCTGTCTGTCTGCACGTCTGTCCGTCTGTCGTGCGGGCTTCCCCTGGGACCCACAGCCCTCTGCACGTCTGTCCGTCTACACGTCTGTCTGTCTGTCGTGTGGGCCTCCCCTGGGACCCACAGCCCTCTGCACGTCTGTCTGTCTGCACGTCTGTTTGTCTGTCGTGCGGGCTTCCCCTGGGACCCACAGCCCTCTGCACGTCTGTCTGTCTGCACGTCTGTCCGTCTGTCGTGCGGGCTTCCCCTGGGACCCACAGCCCTCTGCACGTCTGTCTGTCCCCTCTGACAGGCCGCCCCAACAGGCACAGAGATGTGAGCAGCGTGGCTCAGAGGCTCTGCTGCCGTCTCTGACAGTGACCTCTCTCCTCCATCCCTTGCAGACAGTTGAGCCTGTGGACCAATTGCTTCGAAAAGTGGACCCAGCCAAAGACAGGGAGCTGTGGGTCAGAGAGCACAAGACGGGCAATATCCGCCCTGTGGACATGGAGATCTAGACGGGCACATGCCGCCCCGGGGGTCCCGCCCAGGAGAGGGGTTGGGCGTCCTGTGGAGAGGAGGTGGTGGTTCCCGCCATGGGGCCTGCTGCCAAGGGGGGCTGCCCCCCCACTCTCCTGGTCCACTGGGGAGAGGCAAGGGTGTGGCCTGCAGCTGGTGACTCCAGATGGGCGGCCTGGATGGCCCCCCTGGGGGGTCCCTAACGTCCCCAGGCCCGGAGGACGGATCCACAGCCCCACTCTTGTCTCTGAGGCTGCAGACCCCCAACTCCCATGCTGTGCTTGCCGCTTCAAGAACAGACTGCGGCTGGAACTTTGTGGCCCCTGCAGCGCACTGTAGGGGTCCTCTCCCCGCCCAGCGCCACCTGTGTCACGTGCTTGTGCCCCTGGAAGTCCCAAGGTCCTTCCTCCAGCTGGCCCTCTTGTCTCCAGGGCTTTGCAGGGTGGGGGGGAGGGAGGTCTCCGTCTCCAAGCCAAGTGTCAGGATCACAGCCGTGGACGGGAGGCACTGTTCAGCGGGACAGCCGCACTCAGAACCCTTTGCAGCCCCTCCCACGGCATTCTGGGAGCCCGCGTTCTGGCTCTCCTCTGTCACCTTTCCTGATCGAGAGTCTTGGGAAGCAGGCCTGGCTCCTGCCCTCCCAGACTGACCCTGCCTGGAGAGGTCAGAATGGAACTACCTCATTCAGCAAATTAGCCCTCTGTTGGTGTTGAACCGTGTGTCCTAGGAGATCAGGCATCCTCTGTGAAGTCTCCTCTCTGAACACCCCAATCCACCCCACCTTCAGATGCTCCTTCCTGCCCCAGCCCTCTCCATGCTCTTAAAGGCGGGGGAGTGGTTCAGTTCCGTGTGGGAGACGGGTTGGGGCAGGTCCCTGTCACCCCCCAGATGGCTCCACCTGCTTGTGCATGGCGGGATTGGACTCACTGTCCCTTGTATGGCTCTATCTCACTGGTGGTCACTGTACAGGCATTGAAGACTATGGTGGCCACACTGGGTTGTCGCCTCCGAGGCAGTGTCCTGCCACCTGGGCCTCACAGCGCCTTCTGCACGTCCCGGAACCCCACGTCATCTCCCAGTTTCTGCAAACACCTGGTCTGCGTGCGACTTAGGAAGCTTTCAGGCTTGTAGTCAGGCCCCTGGCCATCACTTTCTCCTGTTCCCAACCACAGAACAACATGTCCATCATGTTGCCTTTTACTACTGTTATTATCATTTGAGAGAGAGAGAGGAAAGGAAAGAGAGAGAGGGGAACACAGATCTGTCTGTGTATATGTGTGTGCCCTGACTGGGGATCGATCCGGCAACTTCTGTGCTTCCGGATGACATTCTAACCAACTGAGCTATCTGGCCAGGACATCCATCATGTTAAGTCTTGAGAATCAGTTCAAAAGGACCAGAAGAAGAAAAGGGACCCAAAGGAAGTCATGCAGCTAGCAAGGGGCAGATTCCTGTTTGGAACCCACACCCTGAGAACCCACCCATCTTTCTTAACCTTCCCCTAGATGGCTTTGGGTTTACAGGACGTGTGTGTCTCCCGAGAGCGCAGAACTCTGAGAGCACCGCCCACTGGTCTTTCAGTCTTACGTGCTGGTATCTGATGACTCGTCACCTTCAATCTTTTGCTACCTTCTTCTCCATTGAGTCAGAATCGCTCTCTCACAGTTTATGGTAGAAAGATACCAACTCTACTAAAGCAAACCAAACTTTCTCACTTCTCTTACGGAAGCATCCCTATCAGAAAGGTCAATGTGAAGGCCTTCTGTCCACCTGCGTGAAGAACCACGCCTTCTGGCCCTGGGCTCAGGCCACGACACCAGCCACCAGCTTCAGGGTATTATTTCTTAGTTTCTTTATTAAAAACAGGTGCTAGTAGTCATGGCTTTGTGGCTTGGTAAACTAGTTTGTAGTTGATTTTCAGATATTCAAAGCCGATAGCCTTGTTACGGACACAGATGTTTTGAGTGGCTATGCCCATGGATGTTTCCTTTTTGTTTTCATCTGAGGACTCGGGAGTCTTCCGTCCCTGCCCGGGACAGAGGGAGCTCTCTCACCTCTTCCAGGGCAATCCGAGTTGGCCCTTTGTGGATAGTCTGTTTCCTGAAGTCATTCTTCACACACACACCCCCCATCCTTCACATCAAGCATTTAGCGAAAACCAAGCAATGTGCTAAGGCCCGAGGACAGGATATGAGCTTGTCATCAGGGAAGCCCAGGACCCATTATGCTGTAGACTTCTCTTTTCTCCCGGGGTTTCTGCAGGTCGGTAGCTTTGGCATTCACATACATAACAGGCCCTCTCGGCAGAATTTGAGTTTTTGGAGATACTGTCTGTGTGCTGATAGGTCTGCATTCGTGCCGCCGTTTCTCTGTTGAGCAGACACGGGGCACCAGCCAGGCACTGTGTGAGGTGCCGGAAATGTTGCCGCCTACAAGACAGACACTCTCCCGACCTCCTCGAGGCTCCACGCAGGCAGGGGAGTAGTTTGACCTCTCTGGAGAATGGGCACACGGAACCTTCCACATGGAACCCACTGGCAGCCTGTAATTACAGTGCCACTGCTGCCACGTGGCATTCACCCGCTGGGTGGCGGGTAGACAGCGGTAAGCGTTCAGCAACCTGAACCCCTAGACTCTAGACCCCAGACACCTGGTCACGAGACCCTCGCAGTCCATATCCAACTTACATTTCTGAGAGGTCTTTTGTTTATAACTTCACTAAAAACTCCCTTTACCAAGGGGCTGGAGCCCAAGCATGGGCAGTGAGCACCCGAAAATGAACACGCTGAATGAGGAGCAGAGCTGAGGTCCGCAGTCCCGGCCCCGGCACTGGTGACAGCACCGCCTCCAGGGAAAGTCGGAGTCGGGAGGAAGTCCAGAGAGTCTGAAAGCGCACGCTGGGGCAGCAGACACTCTCTCCGCGTTGTTGTTCTGGTTTTGCTAGTGTTTTGGTGTTTAGGTTATTAGGACGATTCAGAACAGGAGAGTGTGGGTTCTCCTTGAGCACATCTGTTGTTCCATTTCTGAGAACAAGTGAGCCCCTTCTCCCTACTCACTTACTTTTGTCTGTGAAAACCTGGCTTAAAATATATACACATATGTCACTTGACCGGTGGTGGCGCAGTGGATAGATCATCAACCTGGGAGGTTGAGGTCCCAGGTTCAAAACCCCAAGGTCCCCACCTTGAGTGTGGACTCACCTGGCTTGAGCGTGGGGTTTTCGGCTTGAGCAGGGATCATCAACATGATCCCAGGGTCACTGGCTTGAGCCCCAAGATCACTGGCTTGAGCCCCCCATCAAGGCACGAATGAGAAGCAATCAGTGAACAACTAAGGTGATGCAACTACAAGTTGATGCTTCTCATCTCTCTTTCTCTCTCTTCTGTCTCTCTGCCCCCCCCCCCCCCCACACACACACACCAAAATATATATCTCCAAGACAAATGGTGTTCAAACTGATCTGGTTGCCATACAAACTTTAGGAAAAACCGCTCGTTTCTCTCCATCATTTATTCCCAGTGTTTGTGAGCGGTATTGCAAAGCACTGGTCACCTGATCCACAGGGGTGGCCTCTGAGATTCTGCCTGTGGGACCACCCTGGGCCCCCTTCCTTCCCCCACCCAGAGCCTGGTGGCGGGAGAGCTTTGCAGTCAGCAGGTCTCTGCTCGCCAGGGCTGAGCAACGGCAGAAGCAGACAGAACCAGTGTGCACGTTCACGAGCCAGGGCTGTGTTACCATTCCCTCCGTGAAAACCAGTCAATCGCTGGATTCGTGGACGGGTGCATCAAGATCTTGGCGGAACCCGAGTCCCTTCTTGGAAACACAAGCCATAAAATTCAAAGCACGTCAAAGACCTTGGCTTGTCTAAGTGATTTTTCCTTCCAGCTGTGAGCAGCCTGGACCCAGAGAGTTTACACAGAGTCCTGCGGACCCGCCCGTGATTATGTAGATAGGGGATCTGCAGGTACTAAGTGGGGTGCCGGCCGGCAGCGTGCTTGCTTAACCTGCACACCATCTTCCTCCCAGAGCCCTCCTGCTCCAGTAAGACCCCCGCCTTTCCTCTTCACAGGTTCACTGACGTATTTGACATGCAGTCTTGGGGCTTGTTGACCTATGGTAAAACTCGCCTTTTTGAAGTATATGGTTCTGTGAAATTTGACAGGCTTCTACTTGTCACCGCCACCACCAAATCAACACACTATTTCCATCACTCCGAAAGGTCCCCCAGACGCTCTAGTCGATTTATCCCTCCTATCCCCAGCCCTGGGCAACCCCCAATTTCATTTTTCTGACCTTATACTTTTTGTGGGGTTTTGGTTTTGGTTTTTTGCCGTTTCTCAAATGTTGTATAAATGGAGTCACACTGTGGAGCCCTTGAGTCTGGCTTCTTTCAGCCTCGTGGTTTTTGAGTCGCCCGTGCGGTTGTGTGCCCGTGAGCTTCTTCCCTTGCACCGCCAAGCAGCGTTCCACGGCACGGGTGTGCCCCATGGCTTCCTTGCTTTTAAAATGTGTTGTTCGCCCCAGGAGGTCCTGCTCTGGGGTCTGCAGCTTGTTTGCACGGCTACTTCTAGCTTGCTGCTTCCTACAGCTCCCGAGAGCCCTTCTCCAAATGCCAGCTGTGCCCGCAGGCGGTTCTTGGGGCCACACACGCCTTCTCGGCCAGGGTTAGGAGCTGACAAAGCAGAGAGCTGCCAGGGAGTGCGGGGAGGGGCAGGCAGGGTCTCCTAGCTGCTTTCACTCCTGCTGTGCCCCGAAGCTCGCCTCTCCGCCCACAGACCCCCTGTCCTGGGGATCCTCCCGGCTGCTCACACGGTCCCTGGCATTTGTTGAGCACCTGGGGTTGGGGTGTGGAAGGCGAGCAGAGGGAGGACCTCCGCTTCTCCTGGGCCGAGGGTGTTGATTCTTCCGCAGTCGCTGCCTTGTCTTCCCCCTCTCGGTTCCTGCCTTGTACCCTGTGCGCACGGAGCTGGGTCCCCGCGGCACAGGAGTGCACGGTGGTACCCAGAGTCCTCATGAGAGGGGTGCCCTGGCATTTCTCCACTGGGACACAAACGGAGCTGCAATTAAAGAGTTGTGTGAGCTTGTGAGAATGCAGTAGTTCCTCTTAGGCCCCCCAAGATGATGTCTTGATCCAAGCCATGTCTTGATCGGGCCCTGCTCAGTGACAGGTGAGCCCTCCCCAAGCAAACTAAAAACATACCTGGTCCAGGACAAGGCCGGGGAGCCCGGGCCCCCAGTGTCCCATGGTGGGGGCCAAGGAGCTACGCCGCTGGGCCGCTCTGGGCTGACTCCGCCGAGGAGGGCTCCTGTCACCGCTCCTCCCATCCCCAAGAGTATCATTCCTCTCAGGCCTTTCCTGACAGTGACACAGGACCCAACTCCTGTGGCAGCAGGTGTGGGTGACAATAAGATGTGACAAAAAAAAAAAAAAAGCAATGATCTATTTTCCCTGCACCCAGGCTCTTCCCAGAGCCTTGGTTCAGAGGGGTCTCTGAAGGGGAGGGGACACTCTCTGTGTGCTGTTCAGGGGACACTGGCCCTTCGTGTGTCAAGAATTCCTCACGGGACTGCAATGGTGGAACAAATGCAGAAGGGACAGCACGTGGGCTCCGCGATGGGGGCGGGACAGTGGGGAGCTGGGACAGTTTCCAGAGGCCAGAGCGCTGGACTCGGCCCACTCTGCTGTCCCGTAAATCCTGTAACCTGAAGTTGTCACACCCCCTTCTGGGACCACCACGGACTCATCAGTCAATTGAGACTCTTCCCTCGGCCTCGGCATTGTTTGCAACAGACCGGCTGGAGAGCCGTGGCCTCCAGGCAAACCATGTGGACCCAGGGACACACATTCAAAGGGACGCCAGGCACCCTGGGCAACGGGCCCCAAATCTGCATCTCTGCCTTCTCTTAGGAAGGAGATAATGGGGTGGGGGAACACAGCAGTCCTTGCATAGACGCGAGCACATCAAACCCTGGGCAAGTGGAATTTTCTAACAAAATAAACTAGCTTGTTTGGTCTGTTTTCTGTAACTTTTGCTAAATACTTTATACATTTTTAACGTTACAAAGCTGTGTCTCCCGCCAGCATCCCTCACTCTGGTATGAATGTGTTTCCTCCAAATTGTATACCTTTCCACCCTCTGGCTGCCTAGGTCAGCAAATGAAACGGATGTAATATAATTTATAAATAACGCTGTTGCAACTCTGATCCCTACGGAGGCTGTTAATCTGCTGTGCCCACACCCTCCCCACCTCCTGTAAGAGCACCTGTGTGTATTAACGCTAAGGAATTAAATGTTTCAGGAGTTTAAATTTTGAAGGTATTTGCTATAGATAATTGTTCTGCATTATTATAAAGAGTTTTCAGGAAGTTAAATGCTCTCCCGTTCTTTTTCTTCCCTCTCTGGCTCTGTCTGTACACTCGAGATGCTTAGATTCGCCCCGTGTGAAATAAACTGTCCGGAGACACTGGGTCCTGCCGGGTGACCCTCCTTCCTGGAGGGCTGCCACGTTCTCCTTTGGACAAATGGCCTCCACATTCCTCCGGGCTCCCAGGACTGCTGAGGGTTTTACTTAGCAGAGGGACACAAGGCAGCCGGGGCATTGACTTCCCAGGTGGCTGTCATGCTGCCAGAGAGACCCACACACCTGAATCCAGCCCCAGGCCCCTCCTCTGCTGACTTTTGTCCCTTTGGACAGAAGGGGCTCTTGGCTATTGTTTCTTTTCTCATCCATCCACCCATCATCCACCATCCATCCATCCATCCATCCATCCATTCATGCAGCCCTTCCTTCTTTCCTGCCATAATTATTGAGCACCTACTAAAAGCCAGACCCTGTCCTGGGTCCTGGGAACACGGTGGACAACACGGAGAAAGCCCTGCCCTCCTGCGCTTGCTTGCTAGCAAGGAGAGACCATTGAACACGATAGCTAAGACGGCAGGACGTAGTGTAGGTGTAGAGGGTACTATGTGTTATAGAGAAAGAGGAACAGGGCAGAGCGAGGGGATGGGCGGTTACTAGGGGAGAGTCTCACTGAGAACGTGGCATTTCATTAAAGACGGAAGATTCTGGAGCAGGCCTAGCAGGAGCTGGGGGAAGGATGTCCCAGGCAGAGGAGGCGGCCTGGCTAAAGGCGAGGGGTGTGCGAGCAGTGGGAGGGGGCAGAGGGCTGCCTGTCGGTGGCCAGTGGCTGGAGCAGAGGCGTGGGAGAGGAGGGGCAGCTTCTGCAGGGCTGTGCCGGTGGGGTAAGGCCTGCGACCTTTACTCCGGGGTCCCAGCCGAGGAGCACACAGTCTGTCTTCGCCGCCCCTGCGCCCGCCAACCGCTGGGAGGGGTAACGGCAGCAACGGCCGCAGCAGCCAGAGCGCAGGCGATGGTCTCCGCAGACAGTGTTGAGGGTGGCCAGTTCCTGTGGACTCTGCTGACAGACTGATAGGAGTGACTGGAGTGGGGTGTGACAGAATGAGAGGTCCTGAGCGGGGTGACGCCCAGGGTTTCCTTCCGAGCCCCCACACGTGCAATGGAGCGGCCGTGAGAGGAAGGTCGTTCCCCATCCTGAGCCTCCCATCACCCTCTCCTGTTCCCTCTCAGTGCCAAGCTGTGAGCAGGCTCTGGCCGGGCCAGGGAGGAGGAAGGCATCCCGTCCAGCTAGCAGCCGGGAAACGTAGGGCGCTGGGGGGCAGGCTGGGGGGCAGGCTGGGGGGCTGGGGGTCAGGCTGGGGGGCTGGGGGGCTGGGGGGCTGGGGGTCAGGTTGGGGGTCGGGCTGGGGGTCAGGCTGGGGGGCTGGGGGGCTGGGCCCTGGCTGGCAGCTGAGCCACAGCTCCTGGCTTGGGGTGCGACAGGGCCAGCCTCCGGGAAGGGCCTGCTTCCTTCAGTCCAGGCAGGACCGGGAGGGGTGACACAGACAGAGACAGATTGGAGACGAGGCCTTCTCCCCAGCGGTCCTCGGGCTTTGGGGACAGTTTACGGCCCCAGCTCAGACTTAACAAATCCATTCACCATACATCATCTCCAACAACTTGTTTGGCTAAGGAGCATAAACTCTCCCTCTGATAGAAGATGTTTACGCAGGTTTTCAAACAAACCTTCAGGTCATGACCCCTCTCTCAGTAGCATCAACACAGCTGCCTGTGGTCCCGAGGACAGCAACCTGAAGAATGTGGACAGTACCAGGCTGCCGCGGACCTGGCTGGACAGCTTCCTCCTCGCCCTTGGAAAGGGCAGAAGAGGTTGGGGAGCTCTAGCCACCTTCCAGCTGCCTCTGCCCAGGGCCCTGTTTCCTTGCCCACATCTTCTGTCGTCATGGCAACCCCAGCTGCTCACCTGCAGGAAGGCAGCTTCCCAGCCACAGGGGCTCAAGCCTCTTTGACAGAAGAGGCAGTTGTAATGGAGCAGAAAGGGCCCTGACAGGGGCGGCCTGGCCGACCCGGGCTGTCCCCCCGGCCCACCGTGTGACAGGGGCAGGCGCTGTGTGTTTCCGACCTCTGCTTCTGCCCCGGAACACCAGTCTGGCCTCATCTGCTGTCTGGGTGTGTATGGCCTGGAACCCAGAGGCTCTTCTAAGTCACCCCTCACACCTGGGTCAGAGGTAAAGAGGTCACACCTCTGGCCTCGCTCTCCTGCCCTGGGTTCTGCGGGTTTTCCAGCTTAGCGACTGTCCGGTCTCTAACTGCTCCGGAGAACGAGTGCCTGTTGGGCAGATGAAATGTATTATGCTCACTTTGTTAAAGATGACGCTGCCCAGGAGGAGGCCGTTGCCTAGGTGATATTAATGTGTGTTGGGGGCGGGCTGTGGACAGGCAGAATCCTTGTAGCCTGGGGCTTGGTTTTGGGATTAAGCCTTTCCCACCCTTTTTGATGTGGGTTAGTACAATCCCATCATGCCCCAGATAAGTGACTTTGTATCAGAGACTTCCCTATTTTGTATATTGGATTAAAGGTTTGGATTTCTACACTATAAAATAGGGGCAGAACGGGAGCTTGTTCTCTTGGTTCCTGATATTAAAGGAGAGAGCAGAGAGGAGAGCAGAGAAAGGCCACGTGGAGGAGGCCAGGAGAAGCAGCCAAGATGGCGGAGTGTTGATTGAGAAGCCAGTTAGTGCAGAGTTTGTGCAGGGAGAAGGAAGGAGATGGGGGACAGAGGTGAATAAGTCTGGTGAGCTAGAAACCTTTGATTCTAGGAAACTCGGATAAGTCAGTAGCTATGTGAGTGGGTTTTGGAGCCCAGTGTGTGTTTTTTGCTTGCCCGCCGGGTGCAAGCTAAGATTAAAGACTATGGCCCATCAGCTTTTGGCTCCATTGTTACTTTACCAACTGTCCGAATCCAATGCGAACCTGCATGGGCCTGGCTGCTGTGAAAGTGGCCCTGCCCACTGGCTTTACAGTGCCTTACTGCAGGGTGATGACATCTAGCAAGAGCAAGAGGGCATCTGATAAGAACACACTCTTACAAACTGAGGGGAGAATCGCACACACGGTGACTCAGACATCCAGGCCTCCTGAGAAATGCTCTGGAACCACCGGGAGTGGGTGGGCAGGAGGGAGGGGTCAACACGGTCGGTGTGTGAACTCCCAGTCCTTCCTATGCAACCTCAGGGGAGGCCTAGAAGGTGGCTTTCTCCCAGCCACAGGAAGCTGACGTCCTCTGCCATTCACCTGATAGGAGGGGTACAAACTCTTACTCACCTGCCTAGAAATCGTAAGGTTTATTTTTTGTAGTTATGACCCCTGGTCAAAGAGAAGACATCTCTCCCATCCAACCTGGTGGGTTCCAAGCACACACCCCTCCAACATTATGTTCAGCCAAGCCAAGGCACTGCCAACCTTTCTTCTGGGTGATGAGAATCCAGGTACAAAACATACTCAGCAGGGTTCTTCTTTGCGTCCTGTACCCACAGCTGAGTTGGCCGCAGGGGTGGGAAGGCTTCCCCTTGTGGAACTCGCCATCCCCCTCTATCCATTCACTCACCCAGCAAGCACGGCCTGAGGTCTGCTAGCTCCAGGCATCGGGCTGGCTTGCAAACTGACAACCGGCAAGCTGGAACTGAACCACGGATATGCTGTATTTGACCCACACCATGCTTTGACATTTTTTTTAATTAACTCTCCAAGTTTACAAGTTTGAAAATTGCATCTAAAAATCTGACCTCTAGATTTCTAATAATCGAAAAATCTAGTAACACTAGGCCACAAGTCCCATATGACCACATTCAAATGAAGCACCCCTCCCACGTGGGACACAGGCCTCAGCACTCCCCGTTGCCTCCCCGATTCAGCCGTATCATACCCTCCCGCCACCTGCCGCCTCCTGTGGGCAGTTCAGGTTTTGATTCCTATTACAGATGAATAGTAACAAAAATGAACGTGTACTTAGCACTTAGTAGGTGCCAGGCTCTATTCTACATATGTTGCACATAATGACTCATTTCAGCCTCACAAAAAACATAATCACTGATGGCCCACACCTGCCAGGTACCACCCCAGCAGTGAAGGCACAGCTGGAACCAAGAGAGACGGATCCTTGCTCTGACCGACCTTCCATTCTGGTGAGTGAGGAGGGTACGGACAGCACATGGAAAAAATAAATACTAAATCAGCAGGTGTGGGATTCAGCCGGTTTGCACCAGCTCAGCAGAACCAGTACCTAATTTTTTGTTGAGTTCGGAGAACCAGTTGTTGAAATGGCACTTGTCATCAAGGGTTCTCTCTAAGGTGGGCGTCTGGGCAGCTGCCCAATGTGGAAGTCACAAATTTACATCCCTTGCTCTTTTTGAACGTTCATCTGCGCAACAGCGTATTCTAAGCGCCTGTAGGAATGTTCATTCTGTCCATAGGTGAAAAAAACTGGCCAGCAAGGACGCCATTCAAGAAGCAATATGGAAATATCTTAAATAACAGTTTTATGTTTTTTTGTCAGGTATTATTTAATATTTTTTTCATTAATATTTTAAAACTCTTATAACAGTCTGGTTTTGTATGCCTCTTTTATTGTTCTTATTTAAGTATTAAGTGCATGAAATAATAAGCTACCTTCCGGTATATTGTTTTTTTATATTTACTTAATACGGTAGTTAGGGCAGAGAGCCCTAGATTATCTGAATCCCAGCACAGTGTACAGGGGAAGGAGCACAGCAAAGCAGGATGGACGGTCTATCTAGGGCAGGGGTCCCCAAACTACGGCCCGCGGGCCACATGCGGCCCCCTGAGGCCATTTATCCGGCCCTGCCACACTTCCGGAAGGGGCACCTCTTTCATTGGTGGTCAATGAAAGGAGCGCATTGACCATCTCATTAGCCAAAAGCAGGCCCATAGTTCCCATTGAAATACTGGTCAGTTTCTTGATTTAAATTTACTTGTTTTTTATTTTAAATATTGTATTTGTTCCCGTTTTGTTTTTTTTACTTTAAAATAAGATCTGTGCAGTGTGCATAGGGATTTGTTCATAGTTTTTTTTATAGTCCAGCCCTCCAACGGTCTGAGGGACAGTGAACTGGCCCCCTGTGTAAAAAGTTTGGGGGCCCCTGATCTAGGGGGTGCTGAGGGCTGGGGGCGGGGTGTGCAATTGTAAACAGAGTGGACAGTATAGGTGTTGCTGGGAAGGTGACATTTAAGGAAAGCCCCGAAGGAGGTGAAGGATTAGGGCAAGGGCATTCTATGCAGAGAAAGGTTAAAAAAAAAAAACAGCCTGGGGTCAGACCGCTAGTAAATGGCAGAGCTGGGTTCGGACCCAGGTGGTCTCCAGATCCTGGCTCCTGATTCCTGCTTGCAGAGCTCAGTGAGGGGTGAGACCCTCAGAGTCAGGGCGGAGGACGGGCCGTTTTGCTCTTAGCTGGAGTTGGGGATGGAAGAGGAACCCATCGGGAGCAGTGGGGACAGCCTTGGGCCCAACACCTGGCCTCTGGTTCTGACCTCCTGGCCTGTCCTCCCAGAAGGCCAAACTGGATTGACCACCTGCTGTCAGCTTTTTGTTTTAATCTCACGGGGGGTTCTGGGAGCTTGCCTGCCCCCCACCAAGCTCCCAGCCCCTCCTCCCTGCGAGAACCAGGGTGAACCTGCCGCAAATCCTCCTAAGCCGGCAGCACCTCTGCGGTTGGTCCCGGTCGGTCCCGGTCGGTCTCCAGGGGCTCCAGGGAGACCACATCGCTCCCAGCCACGCGCCCATCCATCCACCCACTCCGCGGCGACTGCCCTGCCGGGCCCACGCCATCGGCCATGGGGAACAGCAGAAGCGGGGCGCTGTCCAAGGACATCCTGGAGGAGCTGCAGCTGAACACCAAGTTCACGGAGGAGGAGCTGTGCGCCTGGTACCAGTCCTTCCTCAAGGAGTGCCCCAGCGGCCGCATCACCCGCCAGCAGTTCCAGAGCATCTACGCCAAGTTCTTCCCGGACGCCGACCCCAAGGCCTACGCCGAGCACGTCTTCCGCAGCTTCGACTCCAACAACGATGGCACCCTGGACTTCAAGGAGTACGTCATCGCCCTGCACATGACCACCGCGGGCAAGCCCAGCCAGAAGCTGGAGTGGGCCTTCTCCCTCTACGACGTGGACGGCAACGGGGCCATCAGCAAGAACGAAGTGCTTGAGATTGTCATGGTCAGTCTCCACGGTCCTCTCTCCTTCTTCCCGTGCAAGACCCCGGGGTCAGCCAGGGTCACGGGGCCTCCCTGCAGCCGCTGCTGCTTGTGCACTGGGGGCCGCAGCTGGGGGCGGGGCTGGAGGGCGCAGTGGGGGTCCTGGCTCTGTGACTCATGGTTCTGAGAGCGTGGTGAGGGGTCTCTACTATACTGATACTGATAGCAGGCTGGGCACTCCCCACAGCTCCATTTTCTTCCTCAATGGTGAATCTGGATATTTCTTATTATTTACTATTTTTGTTTGTTTCCACCCTTCCTTCCTGCCTTCCTTCCTGCCTTCCTTCCTTCCTTCCTTCTCCTTCCTTCCTTCCTTCCTCCCTCCCTTTCTCCCTTCCTCTACTTCCTCCCTACCTCCCTTCCTTTACTTCCTTCTTTCCTTCCTTCCTTCCTTCCTTCCTTCCTTCCTTCCTTCCTTCCTGACTTCCTGACTTCCTGACTTCCTGACTTCCTTCCTTCCTTTGTTCTTTAAAACGTCCTTCAAAGTCTTCGACCGTACATACTCAGACTCCACAACTTGTTTCAAATACCCAATAGAAGAAGGCAGTGTGGGGAGTGTGAAATCGGGTTCTAGTTCTGATGATCGTCACAGCACTTCCCTCAGGGCGCCAGGAGCCGCAGCTTTCTGTCTGTGGTGCCCGGGGCTGGCCCACAGGGTCCCGGGACTCCCAGCAGCCACGCCCCTCAGCACACTGCGACCCTCTTCCCCGCCCCCACCCCCACCGCACTGGCCCGGGATCAGATCGTTCTTTTGTTGCGAACATTTTAGGTGTACGGAAAATAGTTTATTTTGCACAAAAGTAATTCATGAAATTTAAAAGCATACACAAAAGAAAATTACTTTTAATGTCACCATCCAGAGAAATCTGTCAACCTATTGGCATATCCATTTCGTTTTTTTAGCTATATATTTTAAATAATTTTAGAACTATGTGAACTATTCCTTGGTGATCTTTATCATCCGTTTTTCCGCTGTTATTTTATTTTGAATATTTTCCAGAGTCTTTTTTTTTCCCCCATTTTTCCGAAGCTGGAAATGGGGAGGCAGTCAGACTCCCGCATGTGCCCGACCAGGACCTACCCGGCATGCCCACCAGGGGGCGATGCTCTGCCCCTCTGGGGCGTCGCTCTGTTGCATCCAGAGCCATTCTAGCGCCTGAGGCAGAGGCCAAGGAGCCATCCCCAGCGCCCGGGCCATCTTTGCTCCAATGGAGCCTCGCTGCGGGAGGGGAAGAGAGAGACAGAGAGGAAGGAGAGGGGGAGGGGTGGAGAAGCAAATGGGTGCCTCTCCTGTGTGCCCTGGCCCGGGAATCGAACCTGGGACTCCTGCACACCAGGCCGACGCTCTACCACTGAGCCAACCGGCCAGAGCCTTCAGAGTCATTTTTAGTAGCTGCTTGGAATCCCATCTGTAGACATGTCATAAAACTATTTAACCATTTCTATATTGTGGACAATTAGGATGTTTCTGTTTTTTTTATTCCCCTACCTCATGCCACTTGCTTTATTTTCCCAATTCTATTCCTGAGACTGTTTTTCATATTTTATATAATTATTGATGCATGTGTAATCCTGCACCAACCCTCCTGGCCTGTCAGGAGACACCATAAATACGGTAAAATAAGCAAGCACTCAGCTGGGGGTTAGTGGACTCTGCCTGGGCTTCCTGTTAAGGGCAAGCATGTGTGGGAACCTCCCAGGACCCTCAGACCAAACTTCCCTGGATTGGCAGGTGGCCTGGGGTGGGGACCACATCCTCGGAACCACCTGAAGGATGGCAGACCCAGCAGAGACCTACAAGTGGGAGCTCCTTGGGAAAAAGGAGGAGGAAGTGGAAGAGGGGGAGAAAGGGAGGGAAAGGAGACAAGATGAGGGGGGGAGGAGGAGGGGAGGGGAGGGGAGGGAAAGGGAGGGGAGGGGAGGGGAGGGGAAGGGAAGGGAGGGGAGGGGCTATCCTTGGCCGAGGCTGTGCAGGGTAGTGTTGAGGCTCTGCTGTTCACTGTTTGACAAGATCACTGGCCTTGGAGTCAGGAGTTAGGGGTTCGAGTCCCACCTATGCCACCAACTAGCTGCATGGCCTGGAAGGAAGCCGTATATAACCTCCCAGGGCTCAGGGTGAGCATCCGATGGCTCTTTCTTGGTTCTGTCACCGAGGCCTTGGCAGTCTGCCGTTGGTGTTAGAAGCAGGGTGGGGCAGGCAGCCTGTGACTCCCAGCATTTAGCCACGTGCTCCCACGGCTCGGGACAGAGAGAGAAGTGAATGGTGCCACCTGCCCGCCGAGGCTGCTGCCCCGAGCTGCTGGGTCAGATTTCCTTGCTTCTCCTGTTACAGCATGGCCAGGCCGAGAGGGCACATTTCAAAGTCTTCACCTTCCCTGTAGGCTGATCTCACAGGTGTCGCTGCCCCTTCCTGCTGTGCTCCCAGGTGTCTCCAAGGGCCCCTCCTGACTCCCAGCCAACACACTGCCTGCACCCTGAGCCTGCCCCGAGCAAGGGCACAGGCTGGGACAGGCACGAGGGCCGTGGCCTCGACTGTCCTCTCTGGGCCTGGCTCTCCCTGAACTGGTGGAATCCTTGTAACCTGGAGCTGGATGGCCACACCGAGTCCGCCTGTCCCTGTCCCTGATCAAAGGCCAGAGGCACGCCCTGGTCTGCCCACATGGCACATCCGCACATCAGGAGCAGAGGGAGGTGAGAGGACCCTTGAACCCAAAGCTGAACCTTTTGCTGGCTCCGACGCCAAGCAGAAGAGTTAACGAGGGGCTCCCTGAGCCTCGGGGAGACCTTGGGGATGTTCTTGTTGACGCCTCCTCCCTCCCGTCCCTAGCGCTGAAATGCTCTCAGGGCATAAGAGTAAGTTGGGAGCAGCTTAATGCCAACTAAAATCAAAGTGCCTGGGTCGGCCTCTGCTCACCTGCTTCTGGCGGGGTGGCTTCCAGCAAATTAGTTGTCTCGGTTTCTTCATCTATAAAATGGGGTCGATTCAGCCCACCTCACCGGGTTGTGCAGGTTCCATGGAGAAGTGCTCAGAAGAGTGGACCATGTTACACGCTCAACAAATGTTAGCCTCTGTTACCAGAAGCCAACCCAGCTGGGCCACCAGGCACACAGAGACCTGGGAGAAGCCCTTAGGTACTCTCAACTTTCCAGGCCACAGGGTTCGAGGTAGCAGTTCCCAAACTGTGGCCTCAGGCTGCGCTTTATTTCTTATTTTCATTTTTTAAATGACGCGGTCAGGAAATTCGAACAGCACAGACAGGGACAGATAAGAAGGGAAAGGCTTCTCCCCACCACAGGTGCCCCGTCCCGTCGGAAGCTCTCAGAAGTACAGGTGCCCCAGCCCCTCCCAGGAGCTCAGACTCAGTAGAGCAGGCCGGGGCCTGGGAGTCTGCGTTCTGACCTCCGCTTGTAGAGGATGCATGGTCAGCAATTCGTGCTCCACCCCCCCAGGGCCGCCAGCCCCAACCGCGCCTTCTGACCAGTCATTCTTCTTGATGTGATACAGGCGATCTTCAAAATGATCAGCCCCGAGGACGTGAAGCACCTTCCAGATGATGAGAACACCCCGGAAAAGCGGGCTGGAAAGATCTGGGGCTTCTTCGGAAAGAAAGATGACGGTGAATGCTCTCTCCCGCCTGACCTTTCATTTGACAGTCACAGCTGGCCGCCTGGGGACTCCCACAGGATTCAGCCTTCCCAGTCCTGGCACGCCCAGACGGGACAGGGGCAGGCAGGACAGGGGACCCCTCAGGCACTGGTCAGGCACTGTGGGGCTGGCCGAAGGGCCTCTGGGGGAACGGACAGCCCTGTCCACAGGTCCAGTCCTGCTGCCCCTCTGGGGCTGCCCCTGCCAGTGGGCATGGCACCGTATCCCCTGGGCTTCCCCAGCTCCATCGCTGCCTGGGAGTTTCTGGGCAGGAGGAAGGCTGGAAATAGCAGAGTGCTTTTGAAGAAAAACATCTTTGGTTATAAGTCAGAGTTGATCCACATTGAATTCATAGTCAAGAGTTGACCCACATTGAAGTAACAGTCAAAAGGAAAGGCAATACTAGTATGTGAGTAGTTAGTACGCAAATGTGGCATTTAGAAGAATTCAAACCACTTCCTGTTTCAGGGGAGGGCCAGTTTGCAGACACTCGGGTTTCCTTTGCTTGTTTTCAGAAATGCTTTCTAGACAGGTAGGACAGGGCCAATGTTGGTAACTCGGACTACGTCTGAATTAGCATCCTGTCCCCAGTAAGTGGGATCTCAAATTACGTGGTTTCACTTAGGAAGTTAACCAGGCTCCCCCAAGAAGCACTGACAGGTCTGATTAGATCTCCCTTAGACTGCAAGAGACATGTTGGGGGGAAAGGTCAATGAGGGGAAATAGGGAGGGGTTTAGAGAAAGTTGGGGAGTCACCAGAATGCCGAGCAGAAGGGACCCCTGTGGGCAAAGAAGCAAGGAAAGAAGGTTGGGCAAAGAAAGCCTTAGACTGCAGTGCCAGTCTAAGGAAGGCTTGGCAAAGCTGAGGGGGTGCCCTCAAGCCCCAGCCCCTTCTTCCAGGCGCCGCCCAGTCCTGGTACCCCGCCCTGTCCGGTCTTTGCCTGGAACAGCCTCTGGGGTGCGTGGACCTGCCCTGAAAAGCAGTGGTGAATCTCAGAACCGGGCCGCCAGGGCAGGGTGCTCACGGCCCTCACCGGGAGGATGGCGGAGGAGTTGGTCCAGGGGGTACTGCCAACTCACATGGCTGCCGGGGCTCAGATGGTGGAAGTGAGAGAAGTAGCCAGCAGCCCTCGTAAGGAAGGAGACTGGGAAATAGTGGAGAGTGGACGCCCGGTCTGATGCCCTCCACATGGGTATACAGAGCCCACAGGTGCCTCATCGGATGCTTTTTAAAGAAAGGAGCCCGCAACAGAGACTTTTACAGGGTTGGCCCTGTCTGGGGCAGTCTCTCGCCAGGAGTCCGGGGGACAGGCCCCTCAGCAGGATGTTAAATAAGGGGCTGGTAGAGGTGACACGGGCCCTGCCAGCCCGCAGCCCAGGAAGGAGTCAGCAAAGCGAGGAGGTCGCTGGCCAAGGGGCCGGAAGCGGGTGAGGCAGGCGGGGTGCCCAGACTCAGCGTGTGAGGAGGCTCCCGTTCTCAGGGGCCACCATGCTGGCATGACCCGGAGGGGGAGCAGCTCCTTAGACACTCACTCTGCCTTAGTCCCAGCCTGGATGGCACCGCCCCTTTGAACACCTTCTTCTCATGGGCACAGCTCTCGGCTGTTTACGATGACTCCCTCTAGCACCTCACCCCACGAGCTCTTTCGTCCCCTTTTGTGACATCCCTCTGGGTCTGCCACATGCCAAGTCCCCTGTTCTGTCACTTGCTGAGTTGAAAACTGACCCAGGTGAACGTCACAGGAGGTGGTGGCGTTAGGGGGCTGATGTATTACTCCCGCCAGGTGACGTGTGTGGTTTTTTTGAGAGGAAGGGAGGAAGAAAAAGACAGGAACAGTGATCTGTTTTTACATGTGCCCTGACCGGGGATCGAACCAGCAACCTCTGTGCTTTGGGGTGACGCTCTAACTGACCGAGCTCCCTGGCCAGAGCTGGCGTGTGACTGCTCTCCTACACAGCCCAGGGCCTTGGGGCAGCGTCTCACCCCAGAATCGGTCTTTGACGGCGGGAGTTTCAAGCTCTTTGTGAGGTGGATAGACCAGCTGGGACTTGAAAACCCCAACCTGACCATTTGCACCTGCACCAGGAGCCATGTGTCCTAATCCAGGATTAAGATGCAGGATGTTCAGAAGGCCTGGAACATAAGCTAACAGAAGTGCAATTCAGTCCAGCCAAGCTTTGTTGAACACCTGTTACGTGCAGGCAACCCTGAGCATGACCGTGGTCTGAAAGAGCACCTGTCTCATTTTAGAGTTATTTCTACATGTGCCAGTCTTCCCCGCAGACCAAGAGTTTCCTGGGGCCAGGGGCTTTGCCTCCCGTCTGTGCCACACCCCGCCCTCTGCCCCTTGAAGTGACCTCGGCCCCAAGCATAGTGGCTCTGGCACAGAGGAAAAAGCTCAGTGAAAAGCATTTAACTGGGTAGAATTGAACGCAGTAGGCGGGGCAAGGCTCTCTCTTGGTCCCACGTGGGCAGGTAGATGGGGACGCAGGGAGGCGTAGGGAAGAATCGCCGAGGAGCTGAGAGTCACGGGGCTGCTCACGCATCTGGACTGAGCGAATGGAGAGCCGCCTTCACAAGCCAGGCTCTTGCTGGCTCCTCACTGGACCTCCCAACTTTCGCTCCCCTCTCCCTGAGTGGACGCTTGTTTCCTGCTACTCAGCTGAAACTCTGTTTGCTTTGCTTGGTTGGGCTCAAGACCTAGGGTGCTACTCGAAGTATCTAATAACCAGCAAGGTGGAGGCATGGACCCACCAGAACAGAAGCATCTTGGGTGCCAGAATGCATCCTGGACGCCTCGGCTGTACCAGTCACCAACCCTGTTATCGCTGGTTCAGGGGGCGGTCCGGGGTATAAGCTGGGTATCTGGGGCGGGGGTGGGGGGGTCCCGGGGGGCACTGAGACTCTAGGTCTGTATAATAGATATAGATCCCCTTGTGCAGGGCGGGCTGGCGGGTGTCAGCCTCAACGCAGTCTGGTACAGCCCGTGCTGACCGTAACGTTCTTCTCCCCCTCGCAGATAAGCTCACGGAGGAGGAGTTCATCAACGGGACCCTGGCCAATAAAGAAATTCTGCGGCTGATCCAGTTTGAGCCTCAGAAAGTGAAAGACAAGTTAAAGGAAAAGGAGAAGAACCCCTGATGCCAACAGCCCGCTCTCCTGGCTCCCGTTAGCACTCATGTAAACACACTCATGCACACACGTGCACACACACACGTGCACACACACACACATGCACACACAACACCCCCCAGGCGCCAAGAGAGAGGCCTGCCGCCCCACAGCACAGCAACCCTCCGCATGTCTCCCTGCAAACGGAAGTGTCTTTAGCAGTCCGCTGGTTCCTTCTTCCCCAGGTCCTAGAGCCCTTCCCGGGACACCCACCTCCCCGCCCCTGCCCACCAACCCATGCCTCCCCTGCTAATCCCAGGATTAGGTCACAGGAGTCCTCAAGATCACCCCCGGGGTAAGCTCCTTTGTGGCTTGCTGGGTAAGCAGGTTCAAATAAATGCCAGGGTTTCTGGGCACATGGCTGGCCGCTTGTTCTTGAACTAGAAAGAGAAATTATCTCCATTAGCCTCAAAGACAGGGCCGTGTTGCCCCTGCAGTCACAGACCGGGGTGCTGGGTCCACTGTGGTGAGGGAGACGGGCACGCCTGCTCTCGCAGGGCTCGGGGGGCCGAGAGAGCTACAGACCTTGCAAAAGCCAGTACAAGTGGGGAGGTTACCATAGAGACACACAAAGCCCTGTGAGCTGTCACAGGAGGGTCTGCCTTGTCCAGAGGATCAGAGAAGACATCGTTGATGAAGAGACGTCTGAATTAAGACCCAGTGGACTGTTGTAGAGGGAAGGGCAGGGGTGGGGAAGCATCATGTCTCAGCAGAGACCCCGAGGCAGGAACGAGCATGTCCTGTGAGGAGGCCAGTGTAGCCAGCACCCAGACCACACCGGACCTTCCCTGCAGCCCATGGGACGCATTCAGCGTCACCGTGGGGATAGTGGGTGGCATTGTGGGGTTGGGAATGGGAGGGATCTGGGTTGGTAAGGGCACACTCTGGCGGGGTGGGAATAAATCAGAAGGGGAAGACGGGGGGTGGCAGGGAGGCTGCGGATGACACTTCTATAGTCACCCAGGTGGCCTGGCTAGGGAAACAGTGGGTGGAGAGCATGGGAGGGCTCCGAGGTGTCTAGGAAGCAGAAGACTCCTGAGTGGCTGCAGGTGGAGGAGGGAGGAGCAGGGATGGCAGTCAGCTGTGTGGCTTGGGCGCTGGGGGAATAGTGACGCAACTTACCGAGACGGGACCCAGGAAGAGTCGCTGGTTTCAGGGGACAATAACCAGTTCAATTTTGATATGGCGAGAGGTGAAGGCAGATGTCCTGGGGGGCCCTCCTTACCAAGACAGGAAAAGGAGGCCCAGAGACAGCAAGCGGCACACCCAGGGTCAGTCAGAGAACAAGCAGAGGCCGGGCCGTGGATGCCCGCTGACCCTTGTTGCTTTATCAGAGCTCCAGGGCCTGGGGCGCCCCGGAAAACACTCCACCAATGGGTGCTGAGGACCACTGGAGTCATTGTGTTGAAGGCCCATTTCTTCTTCAGCTTTAAGTTCCAAGATGAGATCAGAAAAATATAGAGACATCCTGGACACTTGACCGAGCTGTGTGCATCTCCCTGAAACAAGGGGGCCTCTGCTTGCCAATGTTGGGGTGACTCCTGCCTCTCCCCCTCAGCCACAGCCACGGCGCAATCCTCACTGCTAGAGAGCGCTGCTGTTCGTGGAGGGAACCGGAGAGCGATCCCACTGAGTACGGAGCCAGGCATCCTGCTAGATGCTCGGCAGTGTTTCACTGATGGAGGTGTTACCCCTGTGGTAACACCTGAGGTCCCTGAGGCCACGAAATGAGAGTCAGATCTGGCACTTAAGCCAGAGTCCCTCTGACTGCACTAAGCTGCCTCAGGACTTCTGACCTGGAGATGACAGTACAGGGAACCCTGCGATTCCCCAACGTTGAAGATGGAAGAGGGGGTGGGCAACATAACATCTGGTCCAGCGGTTCTGGGAGGAGCAGAGTTATTATTAGAGTCACCTGACAAGACACCCCCTGATGAGAGAGACATAGTGGACCACACGGAGGCAACACAAGTCAAGAAGAAAGACCTGGGGTCAAGTCCGGGGTGGTCTCGGGACAGAACCAGAGGCTCAGAGCCTCACTCTCGTGCCCCTTCCCCACCCCGCACACCACCCCCCATGAGTGAATCTGGTTGGCTGGGGTGTGGGGCTGGCAGCTCTTCACTTCCCTGAAGTCAGGGTATCCATGTGGAACAAATGATTGACACTGTGTAATTACCTGTTGGTCTGTAGTTCAATAAGCGATATAAAGGGGCTACTAGATCTGCTCCTGGCCAGGGGACAACCCAAGAGTGGTAACATAATTAGCACATCTCGTGTTAGCTCGGGGTGGCGGGGCTGCTGGGGCAGGGGTCCTGTACAGCAGCTCTCTAGGGCCACCGTGGGGAAGATGGCTGGAGAGCCCAGAATCAGTGTAAAGTTCAACCTGACTAAAGAGGGAAAGGTGGTGGTGAGATGTCATCAAGACTCTTCCAGATGCAAGGGACAGAAGACACAACAGGGTTGCTGGGGCACAAATAGGAACTGACCGGCTCGTGACACTGACATTCCAGGAGCAGCAGGAGCCCTAGGTCTTGCTCAGTCCGAGGACCCCAGTAACATCTCAGGGCTCTTTCTCCACCTCCTGGGTCTGCTTGCTGCTGGTGGCTGTTTTCAGGGAGCTTCGCCCCATGCTGGCGAGATGGCTACCAGCAGATCCAGGCTGACTGGATGGTTCTAATTTCAGTAGGAAAGAGAAAACGCCTTTCTCTCGTGAGCCTGAGCCACAATCCCAGGGCTGTCTCTGATTTGGTTATATGCCCATCCCTGACCCAATGTCCGGTGCCAGCAGGACATCAGGCTCAGACCGGCCAGGTGGGTTTTCATACCCATTGTTGGGGCTGAGGATGGAGTTGGGACAATCTAACTTCAGGGACCAAGAGTGGGAGATGTGAGGTTTCCAAGAGGAAAATTTGGTTGCTATTAGTATAAGAGGGATGGATTATAAAAATAGATGTCCACCATGTGCACTTTGGGAAGTCACTTCATGTCTAAATTTCCGCTTCCTCATGTACATGAAAACTCATGGGGAGAAATGGGCCTCACCCAGAACAATAAACCAAACTGCCAGTCCCCTGCTGCCACCTGCTCTCACAGGACCCCAGCTCTTGTGTGGTGCCCCTCAGGTATTTCTCAGCATCCCTACAGATTCACCAACAGGTCGCTTCATGCCAGGAACAGGGCACTGGATTTTCTTGGGCATGAGAGACCTCCAGTTCCAGCGAGAAACCAATGTAAAAGAATCAACATAATACAAAGCCAAGTAAATAAACTTGTTCTTTTAATCATTAGCAGGACAAGAGCAAGTGGTGTGCCTATGCCACCCAATTTGTGGAGTGAGGGGGGCAGGACATATTTACAAATGCTATGAAGAAAACAACTTCCTTTTCCTATGAATGACAGGGTCCTGGGTAAATGACCCCCTCCCCCAGCATCTAATGCTCCCAAGACATTCCTGTCCTGTGTCATTCAACAGTGTGTGTACCGAGCACTGACCCTGGTCCAGCTGTGCTGGGTACACACTGGGACTACAAGCTGGCCCCGCTTTCTAGAAGCTAATAGGCTCTTGAGGAAAGGGACATTTTGCAGAAAGGAAAAATTAGGACATCGGATTTGACAGTTGAATTGTGGATAACCTGCACTTCAGAAAACAAACCTGCGCTGTGCACTTGCCCAAGGCCTTGTGTCAGTTTCCCCCTGGGCAGAGCGGGGGCAGAGCGGGGGCAGAGCGGAGCCAGGACGAGGGTGAGGGCAAGGTGAGCCGGGCCTCGGGTGCCAAAGGCAAGGGGGAGGGGCGAAACACTCAGTGATCAAAATAAATATCTCCATGCACTAGCTAAAAGATAACAATCAGTGATGAAAAGTCCATAAATGAGCGGAATATCAACATGTTAAGTAAAGCCAGGAACCGATGGTGCATTTGTGTGAGTGGGCCTAACTTCTTTCCCCTCATCCCTGCCCCGGTTTCAATAAAACATTATCTAATGGTCTGCAAGCTGTAGTTTAGGATCATGTATATATATATATATATATATATATATATACATGATGTATATATATATATATACATGATATATATATAAATATTATATTATATTGCATTAAAATATTACTGATCTTGACAATTCAGGTTATTTTTTTAAATATCCTCTTCAATGTTACACCCTCACTTGCCTCTAGTTCCGATCCTACTGCAAAGTATCCTTGCAAAGAGGGTTGCCAGGTAAAAGACAGGAGACACAGTCAAAATTGAATTTTAAATAAAGCACGCCCCATGGGATATACTTACACAAGCAAGTTATTTGTTTATCTGGAGTTCAGATTGAATGGAGCACCCTGTAGTTTTCCTTGCTAAATCTGGCAACCCTACTTGAGGACTGACACGCAGCCCTCTCTAATCGCAGGCCGCGCTTAGTCCCATGGCAACATGCCCCGCCCACATGCACGCACAAGTTACACATTGTAAGAGCAACATTCCAGTCTAAAGAGAGGATCCTGGCCCTGGTCGGCTCAGCGGTAGAGCGTCGGCCTGGCATGCGGGAGGACCGGAGTTCGATTCCCGGCCAGGGCACATAGGAGAAGCGCCCATTTGCTTCTCCACTCCCACCCCCTCCTTCCTCTCTGTCTCTCCCTTCCCCTCCCGCAGCCAAGGCTCCATTGGAGCAAAGATGGCTCCTTGGCCTCTGCCCCAGACGCTAGAGTGGCTCCTGGTCGCGGCAGAGCGACCCCCCAGAGGGGCAGAGCATCGCCCCCTGGTGGGCAGAGCATCGCCCCTGGTGGGCGTGCCGGGTGGATCCCGGTCAGGCGCATGCGGGAGTCTGTCTGACTGTCTCTCCCCATTTCCATCCCATTTTTAATGAACTTAAAGTAGCATTCCTTTAGGAAATAGCTATTGCCAGTGGGAGGGAGGGGATACATTTTCGCCCTGTTCTGTAAGGGTGATGCGGTTCGCAGAGGCTTTGTTCTCTCAGTAAAGCTGGGGTTCCAAGAGCTATCCGGGTTCATCTGTGCCGTCTCTCCAGTTCAAAATGGTTCTATTCCACTCAAGAAATTTGAAATATGTAATTGGGAGTACTTAATAAAATTTGCGTTTAATTTTTTTTTTTAAGCAACATTCCTGGGCATTAACACCCCATTTCCATAGGCTGTTCCTTCTTTGATTGTCTTGTAGCTTCAGCCTCCGAGCTTGACCGTAGTCACCTGGGTCCTCCTCAGCCTCCAGACACGCCCACTTCTCAGGGTCTGGAGCGCCACTCTAATTCCTCCCGGGCCACACCTGCCCCACAGGCCGGGACCCTCAGTGATGCCCACGGCCTGTCAGACCAGCCCGGGCTTTACCTGGGCCCCTCCAGCATTCAACATCCATTTCCGCACAGAGAGTGGCATTCTTATCAGTGGGGACTAGGGTCGGGTAGAGCAGTGGGCAAACCTCCTGGAGCATCAGTGTGTCCATGCAAACCAAAAACGGCAGACAATGGTGAGGCATTGAGGCTCGAAGCAGCCAAGCTCAGATAAGATTAATGGCGACATTCAGGGGTGTCTTGGAGCTGGGGCCACCCTGAGAGGAGGGAGGGGGCTGTTACAAACCAGTGAGAACGTCTGCTGACCATGGATGAAGAGCTGGGATGCCCATAGGAAGGAGAGACATGACAAGAGAGAAGGAGGAGAGATGGAAACGGGTCCGGTTCTGTGGGCAGCGCGGGGTTGGGCGCTGAGCTGCAGCATTCGGAACACCTCCGGCTTCCCCCTGCCACTGGCCAGCTCAGTGGGCTTCCAGCCCCTGCACACCCTGCGCTTGCATCAGCGTTACCTGGACGCTTGTTACACGCTCCCATCATGGGCCATCGTTCTTAGACTCTTCCAGGAGTCAAGCTTGCTTAGCAAACACTTCCCAGGTGGCCTTTCCATCCTAACCCAGCTGAGATGGAAACCCTGCGCCGTGCAGGGTCGAGGAGGAGGTACCGGCTGCTCTCCAGCTCGGAACAGACACCTGTCTCTACCTTGGGGCTCCATTCACCTGAGTTTAGGGGTCAGCCCCAGAGGCTGGTGGTCCTTCTGGAAGATACCCCAGTGGGGGTCGTTAGGATTACAATGGCAGGCAGAAGCAGTGAGTTCTCACGCAACCTCACATAGAACATGAAGAACCTCCAGACAGACTTCATATCAAAGTGGACCTAGCGCACGAGAGCCAACTGTCATGACCGCAACCCCTGAAAAGCGTCCGGCTTGGCCTCCTCCTCCTCCCTCCGCCGTCTCAGGGGTCCCCGAGGGGCAGAGCCAGCGCGTGGCACCCGCCTAGATCTCACTCTCCTCGAGAACCTCCTCCATGGTGTGGGCCAGGGTGAAGTCCCCCTCGCTGCTCTCGGACACGCTGCCCCAACGCCAGGCGGCGTGGCCCCGGGGGGACTGGGTGCCCGGCCCGCCCTGGCCCTGCACACACATCTGCAGGCGCTGCCCACCACGGCCAGGTGCGGACTGCGGCTTCTGCAGCGTCCTGCCGCCGTCTTTCCTGGAAAGCTTCTTGGACCATTTCCCCAGGAACGGGAAGTTCTTCTGCAGGAACCAGGCTCTGCAGCCTGAGTGGTGGGCCAGCAGGAAGCGGCCCCAGTGCTTCCACAGCTCCGCCTTCACCTGCCGGGGAGGAGAGGGCGGGGCTTACTGTCTCCCGCTCATTGGTCCCTCACCCAGCCACTCAACAAACATCTATGGCGTGGGAAACTTCTCTGCTAATCGGGGGAGATGAGCAAAGCAGAGCGAACCAATACTTGCAAGCATGGCAGATGGTACTGGCACCGTGCGTCCATTAAGCAGGACAACGGGGCGAGGAGACATAATTTGAGATATGGATGAACAGAAAGGAAACGGAAAGGACTAGGTCGAGGGGGCGTTTGAGGCTCAAGTGATGGATGAAGGAGCCCCTTGGGTGAAGATACGGAAGAAGCAACCCTGAGCAAGACGGAAGAGGGCTTGCTGTCGGGAAGCTTACTCTAGCAGGAGGGGACGGAAAGGGGACTGGAAGTCTCACCAACTCCTGAGGTCGGGAGAAAACTGCCCTGGCCTCTGCCTCTGCCCCTGCCCCTTCCAAGCCTCTCACCAGAGCAGCAGAAAGCTGGCTGGGGGCATGCAATGATATTCATAATAAAAACAATCATAGTTATCAGGTATCGGGCCTTTGCCATGGGCTCAACATGCCCAGGGCAACAGTAAAAGGTAGGGACAGTCATTTTTCCCACTTTACATTTGAGAAAACTGAGGGTCAAAGAGCCACAGAGACCTGACTAACCCAGAGGTCCTTAGTGCTTGAGCTCAGATGTTTGGACGCCAAGTTCTAGCTTGTTTCCTGTCTCGCACCAAGGCTCCCCGCATGTCCCCAGCCGGGCCACGATTGGGTTCCCAGCTTCCTGACACTCATCCCATCTCCTCTGCCCACTTATCTAAGCTGCCTCCTGCCCCTGCCCCTGGAGGCTCACAGATCTGCCCCATGGCACAATCCCACATGGTGCCCTCATAGAAACACGGAAACCTGGGGGCGGCAGGATGCCAGCCCAGCCCCACCAGAAGCTGGTATGACAGTGTGGAAAACATACCTCTCCGTTGGCAAAGCAATACTGCAAGGCCACAAGCAGTCCCTGGAACGAAAAAGAAGAAGAGGCGTGAACTTTGATCCTAATGGAAGATGTGTCTGCGAGTTTCTCGGAAAGCCCCACGGTCTGCCCCAGTCCTGGTAACCCCCGGGGAAGCGGACAACGACACCGCTTGCCTTGACTAGAGTTAGTCATATTGCGTAACTTGGATTTCCACGACAGCCGCCACGCGTACCAGCCTGGGTGTTTGCTTAGGTGCTTATAAGTCGATGAACGTTAAATCCCAAGGACCTTGTATCATTCATTCCACTACACAAATGCCATGCAAGGTCATTGACCCATTTCTACTTGGCCACAGAGGCTGCTGGCTAACTTATTGCCTCACTTGAGTCCTCTCCTTTTGGACACTGACCCTCTCCTACCTCGGCTTCTATCAAGGTCAATCATGTGGTCCCCATGTTCTAGGATGGCCGTCCACACAAAATAGCCAGCCCGTATGGTCACGTGACCCAAGCAGGGCCAACCTGAGTTCTTTTCACTGGGAAAGAAGAGAGGGCTGTACTCCCTTCCCTGGCTGTGCCAACTTTCTGGCCCAAGTTAGCCTGGAGATACATCTGGCATCTCGCCATCAACACGGGGCAAGCCCGCCTGAGAACGAAGCCAACAGAGGGAAAAGCAGATGGGGAGAGGCAGAGTTCTGATGGTATTGTTTGAGTATCTGGACCCGGCCAGGCCTGTCTCTGACATTTTCCTTTATGTGAGATCGTGAATACCCCTTTCTCTTGTCAAAATATTTCTCTTGAGAAGATAGATGCTTTCACACCAGTGGTTTCTCATCACACTTAGATTAAAATAAAACTGAAGCACAAAAGTCACTAAGGGGATCTGGGCTCTGTCTGGGTCCCTGACACCATCTTCACCGCACTTCCCCAGCCACTGGGTCCCAGCCATGCGGGCCTCTGGCGTCCTCCAGCCTCTCGGGCTCACGTGTTAGTTGTCTGCCGCTGTATAACGTAGAGGACCAGAACAATAAAGATGTATCATCCCCCAAACTTCCCACGGGCCACGGATCTGGCGGCGGCCGAGCTGGGAAGTCTGGCTCGGACTCATTGCTCAGGGTGCCGTCAAGATATTGATTGGAAGCTCCGTCACCTGAAGGCTCGACCTGCTCCCACGATGGCTCACATGGCTGGCAAGTTGGTGCTGGTTGTTGGTAGAGGCCTCGGTCTCTCTCCATAGAGCTGCTTGAGTGTCGTCCTGACATGGCAGCTGGCTGCCCCCAGAGGGGACAATTCAAGGGATCGAGGCAGAAGCCACACTGCTTTCTGACCTGCCCTGAAAAGCCACATACCTTCATGTCCACAATACTTTAGTGGTCATCCATATCACCTTCTTCAGTGTGAGAGAGGTCTACACAAAACTGTGGATACCAGGAGACAAAGATCACTGGGAGCCACATTGGAAACCAGCTACCATTGCCGGCTTCTTCCTCAGGTTCCTTTTTACTTTTTGTTTAATGAATCTTTCCTCTTTCAAATCTCTGCCTAACTTACTTATCAAAACTCAGGTCTTGGCCCTGGCCAGTTGGCTCAGTGGTAGAGCATCAGCCTGTCGTGCAGGAGTCCCGGGTTCAATTCCCAGCCAGGGCACACAGGAGAAGCGCCCATTTGCTTCTCCACCCCTCCCCCTCTCCTTCCTCTCTGTCTCTCTCTTCCTCTCCTGCAGCCAAGGCTCCATTGGAGCAAAGATGGCCCGGGCGCTGGGATGGCTCTATGGCCTCTGCCTCAGGCGCTAGAATGGCTCTGGTTGCATCAGAGCGACACCCCAGATGGGCAGAGCATCACCCCCTGGTGGGGTGCATGCGGGAGTCTGACTGCTTCCCCATTTCCAACTTCAGAAAAATACAAAAAATAAATAAATAAATAGCTCAGGTCTTAGCTCAAATATTACCTAATGGAGAGGTCTTTCCTGACCACCTAATCTCTGGTGAGCACTCTCGTCACCATCACAGGACCCCATTTGATATTTTTCACAACACCAGAGCATATTATTTATTTATCAACGTGGTTATTATCTGTTCCTCCCCCCCAAACAAGACTAGCATCCTTCTTTAGTCTTATCCCTGCCAGATCTCCAGAACCTGAAATAAACAAATGAGCTGAACAATATCTGTTGAGTGAATAAGGGAACAAATGAGTGAATAAATGAATGAGTTAGGTTTCTGTCACTTACAACTAAAAGAGTCTTGCCTTGTACATTGCAAAATATGATAGGACCATTTCTTTCTGTTCTCTTCCTAGTTATTTAGGATTGCTGACGCAAGGATCACAATGAGAACAACAGGCCACCTTCATACGGCATTTTCAATGACAAAAGATTTGTGTCAGGGAAGTTTCAATTAAGGGATCATCTCTTGAGGTTGGAAAATTTTTTCTGGATTCACTCCTTAACTGTCAGAGGTCTGGCATCAAAGATGCTTTAATAAATGTTTGTTTCCACTGTTTTTCCAGACTCCTGCTTCTCCTGATTTGTTAAACAGTCACACGTGATCACCTAAACGCCAGGATTTTCTCTGTGAGGGGAGGGTCTGTAGCACTTGGGCTGTGTGTCTAATTCTTTGAAGCTGGATACGCGTACAGGACCCAATTACTTGAGTGTTTATGGGAAGCATCTCTTAAAACGCCAGAATTCACAAGGAAAAATCACATTCCAACGTGAAGGTCACAGGGCAGGTTGACTGGTCCCATTTCTCTTAATACTATTTCTCTGGACCCTGCTGCTGGAGAGGGAGCACAGCACTGGTAAAAATGATGATATTGGAAAGGAATTCTAGAATGTTGCCCTGGGGGAAGATTTTTATGATCCGCCTCACGGGAGCCAGCACTCTACCAACCGGTTATCACTACATCAATCAAATGCTTGGATTCTCCCTACCCAGTGTGGTATTTTTCTAGATATCCCAAAGCTGTAGCTCCCACACAAGGGCACGGCGGTACCGGTTAATCATTTTCACACATGCAATCTCATTGGAGGTTCACAAGTGCCCTGTGTAGTTGGCAGATCTAGTAGTGTTTGCCTCTGGGCAAATTCTCATAAATGAGTTAGCTGAAATAGGGTTCTGCACCTCGAACGCGTCTTTCATTCCCTCGGGTCCTCGACTCACTGTTCCAGGAACATCCCGGAATCCGGTTCACTCTCATCCTTAGATAAAGCGTGTGTGAAGGGAGAGGTCCCACAGAACACACGTCACCACCACTCGGCCGTCTCTCCAAAGGTTCTTTGATGGTGAAAATCACTACGCAAGCAACAGTTCAAATGCTATGGAAGTGTTTACCTGAAACTTATGTCAGCCCATTACACTTAATTTCTAAATTAAAAACCAAAAAGAAAAAGAAATGAAAATCGCTGAGCAAGAAGCCCTCAGGAGAGTGAAGGACCCTCCGAAGCAGCAAGAGAAGGAGCTGCTCGATTCAGTGTGGATTCCTGCTGATTTCGCTACAATATGATGCACCAAATACACCGCCATGCATCTGCCCATCCACATCCTCACCTCTGCCTGGTGGGACGGGAGGGAACAGCGCAGGGGGTCCAGACAGTGGGAGACCTCTGACCATGCACAAGCCCTCTCAGTGCGTTTCCTGGCTCGGTCTGCAGATCCACTCTGCTCGCTCACATCCCTCCGTGTTGCACGGTGGTGAGCAGAGCCCCATCTGGCTGTAGAACCCAATGACCCAGTGTGACACCGAGTCTCCGAGATGGCCCCAACGATTCCTCCCCTCCCTGTAGGCAGACGCTACTCTTCCCATCAAGAGGTCAACCTTATTTTCTCCTTGAATGTGGGATGAACTTGTGACTCCTTCTACCGATGCAATGTGGTAAAATGACATTCTGGGACTTCAAAGCCCATGCCTCAAAAAAGTTTGGAAGTTTCTACTTTCTCTCTCCTAGAACATTTGGTCTGGGGATGCTCTGAGAGTCCAGCTGCCATGGTTGGGAGATGCCAAGGTATATGGAAAGGCCACATGGAGGGGAAATGAGACTCTAAATGACAGCTTCAGCTGAGCTCAGCCAACCACCCAGATCAATGTCTAGCCATGTGAATGAGTCATCTTGGATGTTTCAACCAATCAAGCTTTTAAGTGTCTGCAGCCTCAGCCAAAAACTACATGGATTCAAAGGACCACTCCGCTGAGTCCAGCTAGCCCAGCTCATGGAATCATTAAAGATAATGTCATGGTTACTGCTTTAAGCCGGGAAGTTTGGGGGTAGCCCACTGTATAGCAATACATGACCCAAAATACACTCCCTTGACAGATGAGTATGGTAGACAAGAATTCCTTCTCAGAAATCTGTCCCTTAGGGGGGAAAAGGCCACCGAATATTACTGATATAATAGCTGCAGCTTTGTGACGTTGTTTTCTATTTTGGGCTTATCTTTTAAAGAAGATTAAGACCGAACAACATAGGAAACTCAAATTACTAAACCTTGGATTTTGAAATCTCCCAAATGATTGGCATGAATTTAACATGGTTTCATAATAAAAAAAAAAGTTACTGATTGGTCCTCTGTCTCAGTTCAAACTGCACGAAATTCAGCTCTATTAGGAGGAAAAAACAGCCTTTGCCCAACTGCTCCGATGATGCCTCAGGCTCTGTGTCCTTGGCCTCTCAGGAGTGCAGTGGACAGACACATTGTCTCCACTCCGTCCCCAGAACAACAGCACCTGACCTGTCTGGTAAGGTGTCCTTAAGACTCTGATAGAGAATCTGCTGTCTCCTGGTTCTGACCCTCATGGGCACCTGAGGGGCAAGCTGGCGTAATGGCTATAAACAAGGGCTTAACCGCCACATGCAAATCTCATCTCCAGCACCTGTTAGTGTCTTCAAGTTCTCATCTGAGCCTCAGTTCCGTCATTTAAAAATATATATTGATTGATTGATTTTAGAAAGGGAGGAAAAGAGAGAGAGAGAAAGAGAGAGAGATTCGTTGTTCCACTTATTTTTGCATTCATTGGTTGATTCTTGTATGTGCCCTGACCGGGGATGGAACTTGCAACTTTGGCGTAGCAGGACAACATTCTAACCAACTGAGCTACCCAGCCAGAGCTTCAGTTCCTTCATTTTTAACACGGTACTATAATTTCTCCCTCACAAGGTAACGTGAGGAGTCAATGAGATTGAAAGTGTTTGGTGGCAAACATATTTTCTAGAGTACCATTTCAATTCCGCTGCTGGTTTGCTTACTATATTTTTTGAGTTATTTTCCTAGTGTTTGTAATAGAGGTTACAACATGCATCTTAATTTATCATAATCTATTTCTTATGAATACTAACAATTCTGGTAAACGATAGAAACTTACCTCCCATACAGCTCTAACTCCTCCTTGTTCTTTTGTGTTATTATTGTTCATAATATACTAGATCTTTATATAATACAGCTTGTAACAATAACAGTTTATAATTGTTTTATGCAATCTTATATCCTTAAAATCAATTCAATAAAAGAGAAAAATATATTTATAGTTTTCATATTGACCTATGTGTTTAGCTTTTCTAGTGCTTTTCTCTGTGGGTTTGAGTTACTGATTAGAGTCATTTCCTTCCAGCCAGACAGATTTCTCTGGATACTTCCCATAAGGAGCGTTGGCTAGCAATAAATTCTCTTAGTCTTGCTTTTTTATTGGAGGGGGATATACCTTTATTTTGACTTAATCTTGACACATAATTTTGCTAAATAGAGGATTCTTGGTTGAATTATTTTCTTTCAGCATTTTGATTATGCCATATCATTGCTTTCTGGACTCCACTGCTTCTGATCATAGTCAGCTAGGATTGGATTGTTGGTCCCCGTGTGTAGTGAATCACTTTTCTCTTGTTACTTTCAGGATTTTCTTTTTGTGTTTGATTTCTAACAGTTTAACCATAATATGAATCTCTTTGTTTTATCCTACTTGGAGCTCATTGAATTTCCTGGATGGATGCCTAGATCTCCATTCTTCATCAAATTTGGGACGTTTTCAACCATCATGTCTCCAAATAATCTTCCTACTTTTTTTCTATCTCTCTTCTCCTTCTTGGGACTCCCCTATTTGTATATTGATTTTCCTGATGGCATTACAGAGACCCCTGCAGCTCTGTTATTTTTCTTTCTTTATTTTTTTTTTTCTGTTTCTCAGACTGTGTAACCATAACTGAACTATCTTCAAGTTCACTGATGCTTTCCTCCTCCACCTTAATCTGATATTGAGCCTCTCTGTCCCATCTGGGACCACAGTCCTCTCCTGTGGCTTGTCTTTCCTTGTCCTTTACCCACTAAGATCATTCCTGTATCTGAAAATGCCCAGGGGTGTGGGTTTGTTACTCTCTCTGATCTAATATATCAAGTCAGCCTCTTTATTCAGTGAAGCTGCTAGTTTTCAACAGAATCTGCTCATTGATGGAGGAGCGACTGGAGGACATGAACAGTCTCAACAACAAGAAACAACTCAGAGTCCCACTGTTCTTACTCAGGATCAGTAATTTTCCTTGAATCAACTCTTCTCAATCCTTGTATGCCTTTGGTCAGTTTCCAAGGTCCTGAAATGGATGTTATTAACATTTTAATCCAATTTTATATTTGCTTTTGGCAGATAAGACTTTGCCAAGCTCCCTCTCTTCTCCATTCTGGCATTTTAAGATTTTTAATCCCAATATTACTACGTGCGGGACCTTTTCTTGTGTCCACACTGTTTGTGGTGGTCTTTTGCATTAGTGGCCTGTGTTAACGAGCCACGCCTCCCAGCTTTTATGCCATGTGCGGTCTCCTCCCCTTTAATCCAGGCTGGGTCTGCAACTTGCTTTAAAGAGTAAATTGCAGCCTGACCAGGCAGTAGTGCAGTGGATAGAGCGTCGGACTGGGATGCAGAGGACCCAGGTTCGAGTCCCCGAGGTTGCCAGCTTGAGCGCGGGCTCATCTGGTTTGAGCAAAAGCTCACCAGCTTGGACCCAAGGTCGCTGGCTCGAGCAAGGGGTTACTCGGTCAGCTGTAGCCCCATGGTCAAGGCACATATGAGAAAGCAATCAATGAACAACTAAGGTGTCGTAACGAAAAACTAATGATTGGTGCTTCTCATCTCTCTCCGTTCCTGTCTGTCTGCCCCCATCTATCCCTCTCTCTGACTCTCTCTCTGTAAAAAAAAAAAAAAAAAAAAAAGAGTACATTGCATTAGCTATGTCATGATGGCAAGTGCCAGGTCATGGATCATGATGGCAAGTGCCAGGCCTAGGCATTGAGAAGGCCTGGAAGTTCCTGCTTCTGTGCTCTTGTGAGCCCTGAGCTTCCACATGAGAAGTTTCGCTACTCTTCTAGAGAAACCAGGAGGAGAGGGCCTGCAGCAAGTGAGAGGCCCTAAGACTGCGTGGGACTGAGGATTGTAGTTGACAGTGAAAAACAGAGCTCGAGATACTTGACCCCGATGAAGCCACTGCAGCCAGTCCTAGCCATGCGAGCCCTTTCCAGCTTAGGCACCAGGCACGTGAGTGGAGACGCCCTCTTGGAGGTCCCAGCCCCAGGAGGCGTCACGTGGAGCAGAGGCGACCCATCCTCGTCAGGTCCTCCCTGGATTTCTGACCCCCAGACTCATGAGGACAATGATTACTGTCATTTAAAGCTTACTGAACAAAGCACAGCAATTCAAGCACTGGATGATTAAAATATCCAGGTAAATTAACCACAGCTGGTCTCCTGGTTCTTGTTTCAGCCTCCACACACCTTTCAAGGTTCAAGAGCCTCCTGATCTCAACTCACTGGTCCCTATTCACTTGTGTTCGAGTACATCACCTGACACATACACAATGTTCATTCTGTGCCCTGCTCTGCAGAGAACCCAGCCAAAATAGGCACTTAATAAAAGGCTTCAGGGTGACACTCACAGTTGATGTGATCATGAGTCACACCAATGATTATAGCCTAGGAAACAGACCATTTTTTCCTTCTTAGTCACCACACCATGCTGGCAGGATTAAGGCAACATTTCCATCGACGCACCCTTCCAATGCCAAAGGCTCTCGCTGATAAAGCCTGCTGATTCTAGAACCCTCCTTTCTACCTGTGGGCTTTTCTCAATTCGGGGTCTGTCTGGACCAAGGGCATGTTGTTTTCTCCAAAGGCAGGGCGCCCTGGTTCGGACGCCTACTTACATGGAAGGAGCTCAGAGTCAACTGCACAAAGAGTCGTATACGTTTCGAAAATCCTTGAACTTGGTCATCAGTGATAAAAGAGAAGAGGATCTCGTGGACGCCCAGTAAAGGAATGAGAACCAGCGTCGATCTTGCCAATCTGCAACGACAACCAGATTCTGTGAGGGCCACCGTGGGGTGAGCAACGTTACCTGACCCTCTGTGCACGCCCCTCTTGTAGCTGGTTTTTTTTTTTTTCTAAAATTTATTTTATTTTCTTTTAATAATTTTTATTTATTTATTTTTATTTATTCATTTTAGAGAGGAGAGAGAGACAGAGAGAGAGAGGAGAGAGAGACAGGAGGGAGGAGCTGGAAGCATCAACTCCCATATGTGCCTTGACCAGGCAAGCCCAGGGTTTCGAACCGGCAACCTCAGCATTTCCAGGTCGACGCTTTATCCACTGCGCCACCACAGGTCAGGCCTCTTGTAGCTGTTTTTGTATTGAAACACAGTTGATTTTCCAGTTTGATTTCTTGGCTTCCCACTGAATGCTCTAAGGGCCAGTGTGGTCTTATTCACTGGTGCATCCCAACCCCTGACTCATGGCGGATGCTCAGAAAACATGAAGTGAATGAATAAATGAGTGATATACCAACATTTTGCCTGATGGATAGATGCCCCAGCACAAGGCTGTCACCCTAAAGCACCACACCTCTACCATGTTTGACAAATGTCCTATTACCAGGTTAGTGGTGCCTCTGTCTCTTTCTCTAATCAAGACTTCCACTGTCAGTGTTTTACTGAGCCTGAGAGGAGGGGGAGAAAACCACTTGCCCAGGGTCTCAGAGCCAGGAAGTGCCAAATACCTGCTTGGAAGTGGGGCGCCTGGCTTCACACTCAGTCCTTACACACTCTGTGTGGGGCCCCACTATCAGCCCCCTGGTAATGACAAGGGCTGCAGGAAATGAGAAACTGATCCTCTTCATAAAAAGTGCTGTGTGGGAGCTCCCTGCTGTATACACTCTACACAAAAAAAGACACACATTCCTTTGTACCACCCACATGCAAAGCGCACAGCTGCTGCCCAAACGTTCCCTGTCCCCAGGCCGGGGGTTCCCAGATACGGCTGGCTGTTTGACGATTATAATCCCTCACAGATACATATACGCATATGCGATACATATACTCATCTTCTTGGCCCCAGGGACAATCCTCTGAATCAAAACCTCTGGAGTCTAACTCCCGGGAATGTCGATTTTTAAGGAATTCCTCCACGGGATTCTCAAAAGCAGCCACATTTGGGAAAACAGCCTTTATTGTTGAGCTGCTTCCTGATGTAAAACTGACTCCATCGGCAACGGTGATTCAGATTGACGGCATAAACAAAGCTGGTGTTTAATACACATTTGGATAAAAGAGCTTAATTGTAATGATTTTTTTAGCCCAACTCACAGGGCCAGGCAAAGAGTTTTCCCCCAAACCCTGTGGAATTAAAGATGCGGAAACACGAAGGTCAGTAGCAGCCCCTGGGCAATGTCTTCAGGAAGGTTTAACTCTATCCAAGAGAAAGCGGCACTTCCTATGGATCCTGTGTCTGGGAGAGCCATCCAAAAGCAATGGTATCAAGGGAACAGAACAACGCACCTTTGTGCCCCAAAGGACCTAAAGCCAGTAGGAGCAGAGCAGGAGTCACCAAGAGAGAGGGACTCCACCCAGGCACCTGGGTTGTGTGGCCCACGGCCTTGACCTTCAAGGAACAGCCAAGGAGTAGGGAGTCTGAGGCCCAGGCCCTGGCTTGGCCAAGCTCCCAGGTTCTCCTGCCTTCATATCCCCTCCCACCTCCAGCAGTCCCTGAGCTGAGCAGCAGGAAGGTGCTCCCAAGGATAGACTCTTTCAAGAGGGTTTGTGGTGGCTGTTTTATTGTTTTTGATTTCCAAGAGTGTTTTAAACCCTTCTAGCTCAGAGGTTGCAAAACGGCAACATGAGTTGTATTTGACCCCCGGACATTTTCTGCCTCTGCTAGGAAGAGATTTTGTTATTGAAACCACCTTTAAATGATAAGGAGACATCAAGGAGTGACGTCCAGATTCCCAGCTTCATTTGAAAACAAATGGGGAGCTGGGGCGCAGTTTCCTGCTTGGCAGTCTCAGCTACAGCCTGCTGGTGGCTGTCCCTTTAGGGAAGCATGAGTTTTCCAACCCCCAACCAGTCTGGACGGCCCTAGCAAGCTTATGAGTTTGCAATGCTTGCTCTGGGTTACATTCTTATATGCAGACCTGTGTCTTATCATCAACTTATCCTTAAGACCTTGCTATGGCATTATGCTTTTTGTTTTGTTTTGTTTCTTTTTTAGATAAGAGAAGGGGAGATAGTGAGGCAGACTCTGCATGCTCCCTGACTGGGATCCACCTGGCCTCCCTGTCTGGGGCTGATGCTCAAGTATTGAGCTATTTTTAGAGCCTGAAGCTGACCTCTAGAACCAACTGAGCTATCCTCAGCACCCAGAGCCAATGCTCAAACAAATGCTCAAACCAACTGAGCCACTGGCTGCAGGAGGGGAAGAGGGAGAGAAGGGGGAGACGGAGGGGGGGAGAAGTAGATAGTCACTTCTCTTCTGTGCCCTGACTGGGGATTGAACCCAGAACATCCATGTGCCAGGATGATGCTCTATCTACTGAGCCGCCAGCCGGGGCCAGCATTATGTTTTTAAAATAAACTTTTAATTTCAGAATCATTTCTGATATGTAGAAAAGTAGCCAAGGTAGTACAGAGAGTTCCCGGATGCCATTCACTCCCTTTCCCAATTGTTAAAGTCACACAATCACGGTACGTTTGTCCAAACTGAGAAACCAACATTGATATGTGACTGGTAACTATATACTCCAGACTTTATTCAAATTTTATCATTAATGTTCCATTGTTTCTTTTCACACACCAGGATCCGATTCAAGATTCCACATTGAGCGTGGGATGATTTTTAAAGACTGACCCACCTTTTGATGAAGTCTTGGGCCATGTTAGTACCTCGCACGTGTCGGGACAGATGGCAGGAGGGACTTCCCACTCCTCACCGCATTTTATCTCCTCCTGAGACAAGGTACTGTTTGTGCCCTTGTTCAGATCCAACCCATAAAGATCTGCAGCAGCTCACTCTGATGAACTGGGCTTATGCTTATTTTTCATCTTTAATCATTTGTTTATTTAAATGGCTTAGTTTATTGCAGTCAGTTAGCTATTCGATAAATATTTACATCTGCTGTGGCACATGAGCGAGTACAGTGGGAGAGGAGGAACTGGAATTAAAGGCAGCAGACTATCTGGGGCCTGGGTTCAAATCCCAGCGCTGCCCACTGCTGAGCTGTGTGGCCTTAGGCAAATCATTTAACCTTTTTATTGGTAAAAAATGAGGGCTATACACATAACAATAGAATATAAACCACTGAAATAAAAATAAAATATTGCTAATAATAATACCCGACCGTGTCACTGTCAGGATTGACGCCTGGTAAACCCTCAGAACGAATGGTATCTGATATCATGAGAGATGACCACTGAAATTTAGCTATTCCTATATTTAAAGAAGCCACCCCTGCCCTCAAGTTGCTTGACTTTGTCAACCTGCATGACTTTGATCAATTTTGCTTCCATCTGTGACATGTTTCATCTCTGGTGGCCCCCCAGAAGGTCCTTTGAGAGAGGGTTCCAGAGTTTAGCGTGTTAAGAAACGATTCTCCTTTATAAATTCGTTCAGAGCTCTGCCCACGCATCACGTGGACAGCGAGGACAGTTTCTCCGGGGGAAGCGAGCCACCTCCCTGCTGGGACCACCAGGCTCAGAGACCCGACCACGCGGAGGGTCTGCGGGGGTCTGCCCACATTCCGGGCCCACGGCTGTCCCTCTCCGGGCCAGAGAGACGGCTGGTTACGATTTCCTCCGCTAGAACAGTAGAAACCCAGAAACGAGGGCCAGGTCCCCAGAAGGTTCTCCAGATTCTAGCAACGTTGCCTCCTTGGCGAGACTTGAATGTGTTTAATTTAAACATTCCTAAAATAGACTCCTGGAGGGAGGCCAGATCCTAAGAGCTATGTTCTGAACGTTCTCAGATCTGGGAAAGTTGGAGGCAGGACTCTGTTCCTACCAGAGTTTGTATAAAAATGCACTAGGCCCTATCATGCCCCCGCCCTTACCTTAGGGGTGGGAGCTAGTGGAAAACAAACCTGGGGTGGGGCTATGGGAGAGGATAACCTTTGAGTGTGGAAGAGGGCAGTGTCCGCTGGGGGTGCGGCGGCCCAGGGCAGCCCTCCCAGAACTTGGAAATGAGGGAGTTAGCACTGCTCAGAGAGAAACGTGGGCAAAGGCGCTCACGGCGGCCGTAGGGTTCACCAGCCCAGGGAGTAACATCAGGAGGCCTGAGTGTGTCCGGAGAGGTAGGGCTAATTAATATGCATGAGCTAATCCAGGGGTCGGGAACCTTTTTGGCTGAGAGAGCCACAACGCCATATATTTTAAAATGTAATTCCGTGAGAGCCATACAACGGCCCGTGTATGTTATGCATTATCCAATAAAAATTTGGTGTTGTCCCAGAGGACAGCTGTGATTGGCTCCAGCCACCTGCAACCATGAACATGAGCGGTAGGAAATAAATGGATTGTAATACATGAGAATGTTTTATATTTTTAACGTTATTATTATTTTTTTTATTAAAGATTTGTCTGCAAGTCAGATGCAGCCATCAAAGGAGCCACATCTGGCTCGCGAGTCATAGGTTCCCGACCCCTGAGCTAATCAATTGCATTGTACTCTGCACATGGAGAAAGTCAGCAAACAGAAAGCAGATGGCCAACCAAAATGGTGGGAAATATCACAGAAAAAGCAAGACATTGTCAGTACCTATCCAGCCCTACCTGGGGAGACCAGGGAGTGAATTCACCTCTCACCAGATAGGTGGCACCACAGGGCAGTGTTGGTTTCTCAGGCCACTGTCAAGGATCCTTCTTCGCCAGTCACTCTACTTAGAGCAGTAGTCCCCAACCTTTTTTGGGCCACGGACCGGTTTAATGTCAAAAAATATTTTCACGGACCGGCCTTTAGGGTGGGACGGATAAATGTATCACATGACCGAGACAAGTGTCAGGAGTGAGTCTTAGACGAATGTAACAGAGGGAATCTGGTCATTTTTAAAAAATAAAACATCGTTCAGACTTAAATATAAATAAAACAAATAATGTAAGTTATTTATTCTTTCTCTGCAAACCGGTACCAAATGGCCCATGGACTGGTACTGGTCTGTGGCCCGGGGGATGGGAACCACTGACTTAGATGATGTGATCACCAGTAACATTCTAGTGACTGCTATATGTTTCTGGATCTTCTGGTGTCAACTCTACAAAGACTGGGGACACTAGAAGGATGCCCCCTGCCACCCAACCTCTGCCTTCCAAAGTCTCTAAGAATGAATAGTTGTAGAGCCTGATTTATCTATAGCCTCTTGTGAGTTTGGTTGGTATCACATTGGCCAGAACAGCCACAAAGGATTAAAACACTTGGAAACTATTGGATACCAACTCCAGACCACTCACCTGTATTTATATTCTCTGAAGCACGTTTGACGGGCTTTGAGCTTAGAAATGAGAAGCTTGAGAATTTTCAGGAAGATGAAAAAATTGACCTTGAAAAAAAAACAGACATTGGTAAGTGATGAACTTTGTATGGCTATGAATGTCAAGGTCACTTCAGGCCTGACCATCAGAGTCTTACCCATGTAAACTAGGGGCATTTTGGCAGTCAGCCAGCCAGGTAGGACGAGTATGCAGTAACCCCCACCCTCCCTAATGCCATCTTCTACTGAGAACCTGGAAAATATCCTGATCCATCATTTAGTTTATTCTTCTGTTTCAGGGATGCCTACCAGGACAGGGGTGCCCACCACGACAGGGATGTCCACCACGACAAGGATGCCCACCAGGACAGGGATGTCCACCACAACAGGGATGCCTGCCAGGACAGGGATGACCACCATGACAGGGATGCCCACCAGGACAGGGATGCCCACCATGACAGGGATGCCCACCAGGACAGGGATGTCCACCACGACAGGGATGTCCACCACGACAGGGATGCCCGCCATGACAGGGATGACTGCCATGACAGGGATGCCCACCACAAGAGGGATGCCCACCACGACAGGGATGCCCGCCAGGACAGGGATGCCCGCCACGACAGGGATGTCCACCATGACAGGGATGCCCACCACGACAGGGATGCCCACCAGGACAGGGATGCCCACCACGACAGGGATGCCCACCGTGACAGGGATGCCCGCCACAACAGGGATGCCCACCAGGACAGGGATGCCCACCACAGCAGGGATGACCACCGCGACAAGGATGCCCGCCACAACAGGGATGTCTACCAGGACAGGGCTGACCGCCACGACAGGGATGCCCACCAGGACAGGGATGCCCGCCAGGACAGGGATGACCACCATGACAGGGATGCCCACCACAAGAGGGATGCCCACCAGGACAGGGATGACCACCACAACAGGGATGCCCACCAGGACAGGGATGCCCACCATGACAGGGATGCCCACCAGGACAGGGATGTCCACCACGACAGGGATGTCCACCACGACAGGGATGCCCGCCATGACAGGGATGACTGCCATGACAGGGATGCCCACCACAAGAGGGATGCCCACCATGACAGGGATGCCCGCCAGGACAGGGATGCCCACCACGACAGGGATGTCCACCACGACAGGGATGCCCACCACGACAGGGATGCCCACCAGGACAGGGATGCCCACCACAGCAGGGATGACCACCGTGACAAGGATGCCCGCCACAACAGGGATGTCTACCAGGACAGGGATGCCCGCCAGGACAGGGCTGACCGCCATGACAGGGATGCCCACCAGGACAGGGATGCCCACCATGACAAGGATGCCCGCCAGGACAGGGATGCCCACCACAACAGAGATGCCCGCCAAGACAAGGATGCCCGCCAAGAAAGGGATGCCCACAATGACATGCATCGGAGAAAGGCAGAGGGACACTTACCACATTTCCCCATGCATAAGATGCACCCTTTTTCAAAAAATTTGGGGTCTAAAAACTGGGTGTATCTCATACAGTGGTTGCAGATTTTTTTTTTCCTGGTATTTCCCACTTTTTTGTGCTTGTTTCTGTGCACATTGTGGAAGACAGAGATTCGTCATCAGACATAGAGGAGGAAGAGCTAATGGATGGGAGTTTTGACAGTAATGAGGAGTTGTATGAATTTTATGATGAATAAAACTTGAGTTCAATAACTTTCTGTAATACTTTTTTCTCAAATTTCTGGCCCCAAAATTAAGGTGCGTCTTATACATAGAAGCGTCTTATACATGGGGAAATATGGTACATTATCATCAGCAAATATTTATTAAGTACTTACTATGCCAGACATTGGCTAACTTCCCACACTTTATTTTATTTAATCCTCACAATAACCTTCTGATGAAGCCACTACTCTTCTGATGGCATGATACTATGAGAACACAGAGGCACAGAGGGGACAAGAAGAATTCTCTAGGCTGCACAGCTAGTAAGTGGCTGAGTCAGTGCTTAGATCTAGATTTACCTGATTACAAGCCTCCTTTCACTTAAAAAAAAATGTAATGGATAAAAGATGGCAGTGGAGTAGGCGGACGCACAGACACCCAGTTCTCACCACCAAACTGGAATACAAATCAATTTAGGAAAAATCAGCATGAAAAACCAACTCTGGACTACAAGAACAGCTCTCAACAACCAAGGAGCAAAGAAGAAGCCACAACAAACCTGGTAGGGAGCACATGAATCTCCCCTGCTTACAGGAACGGAGTGGGGGGCAGTGAGGCTGAGAGCCCAGAGGGGATCTCACTCCAGGGAAAGAGCAGAAAATACTGCTCACAGCCACTTGCCTGGTGACCAGGGAGCAAGGTGTGTTGAAAACACCAGCTTATCTCCCAAGTGGAAAGGAAAGAGAGAGGGACAGACTGTGAGGAGCTAAGGAATGCAAGAGACGACCTAAAAAAAGCTGACTCATCCATGCTGGAGGCAGCCATAGCTGGGGGAGGGATGGATCCTTCCCCACAAAACAGTACTGAATTGCTTCCGGATCAGAGATCTCCAGACATCTCTCCAGCTCCAATCAGCACAACAAGACACAGCTGAAAACAAGAAGTGGGGAGGAGGGGCAGTAACTCAGGTCTCCATGGAGATCTGAGATACACCTCCCCCTACTGAAGCTGAGAAAACACCCTGCCCCAAGAGATTAGTTGGTGGAAGAGGCCTTCAGAGTCTCAGGTTACACCCATCGCATTCCTGGATACAGTTTCAAGGAAGCCCCCTGCTGAGATCAGTAAACAAGACTATCACCTGTTAAGAAAACAAACAAATCAAGACTTCAAAGCTGCCCAAATCTGAAAGTGGATTACAAATAATAGCCGATACCAACCCAAGAAGACCTAGAAATAACACAACTGAAAACTGGAGGCAGACAACACCAAGCCTAGATTCAACCTCAACCAACTCTACAAACAAAACACCCAAACACAGACATAATGAGAAGACAAAAAAGTGCAATCCAAATGAAACCACAAGAGAAATCTACAGGAGATAAACTGAGTGATATGGAAATAATCAAACTTCCAGATGCAGAGTTCAAAATAATGATTGTAAGGATGCTTAGGGATCTTAGAACAACAATGGATGGTCATTATGAACACCTAAATAAAGAAATAGCAAGTATATAAAAGAATCAGTCAGAGATGACAAATACAATATCAGAAATAAAGACCACAATGGAAGGAATTAAAAACAGGATAGATAGAGCTGAGGATTGAATCAGCGAGTTGGAGGACAACTGAAATGAAGGCATGAAAGCAGAGAAGAAAAAAGAAAAGAGACTCAAAAAGTCTGAGGAAACTCTTAGAGAGCTCTGTGACAACATGAAGAGAAATAACATCCGCATCATAGGTGTTTCTGAAGAAGAATAAAAAGAACAAGGGATAGAGACTTTGTTCAATCATATCATAGCTGAAAACTTCCCTAAATTAATGCAGGAGAAACTCTCACAAGTTCAAGAAGCACAGAGGACTCCATTAAAGAGAAACCCAAAGAAACCTACACCAAGACACATCATAATTAAAATACCAAAGCTAAGCAATAAAGAGAAAATATTAAAATCTGCAAGAGAAAAAAAAGCTATCACTTACAAAGGAGCCCCCATAAGGATGACATCCGACTTCTCAACAGAAACACTTGAAGCCAGAAAGGAATGGCAAGAAATATTCAAAGTAAGGCAGAACAAGAACCTACAACCAAGACTACTTTATCCAGCAAGGCTATCATTTAAGTTCGAAGGAGAAATAAAAAGCTTCCCAGACAAAAAACAAATCAAGAAATTCATTACAACCAAACCAATGCTGCAGGAAATGTTAAGGGGCCTGTTGTAAACAGATCAAAGTGGGAAAAGAATATAGCAAAAAAGGAATACAGCTTTAAAGAATAAAATGGCAATAAACAACTACATATGAATAATAACCTTAAATGTAAATGGATTAAATGATCCAATCAAAAGACATAGGGTAGCTGCGTGGATAAGAAAACAGGACCCGTACATATGCTGTCTACAAGAGACACACCTTAGAACAAAAGATACACATAGATTGAAGGTAAAAGGATGGAAAAAAACATTTCATGCAATTGGAAATGAAAAAAAAAGCTGGGATAGCAATACTTATATCAGACAAATTGGACTTTAAAACAAAGGATATAGTAAGAGATAAAGAAGGCCACTACATAATGATAAAGGGAGTAATCCAACAGGAAGATATAACTATTATAAATATCTATGCACCTAATATAGGAGCACCTAAATATATAAAGCAGACTTTGATGGATTTAAAGGGCGAGATCAACAGGAATACTATAATAGTAGGGGATTTCAATACCCCACTAACATCACTAGATAGATCCTCAAGAAAAAAAATTAACAAAGAAACAGCAGACTTATTGGACACACTAGATCAACTCGATTTAATAGATATCTTCAGAACCTTTCACCCTAAAGCAGCAGAATATACATTCTTTTCAAGTGCTCATGGTACATTCTCTAGGATAGACCACATGTTAGGGCACAAAAGTGCTCTCAACAAATTTAAGAAGATTGAAATCATATCAAGCACTTTCTTCAATCACAATAGCATGAAACTAGAAATGAACCACAACAGAAAAGCTCAAAAATTCTCAAACACATGGAAACTAAATAGCAGGTTGTTAAATAACAAATGGATTAAGAATGAGATCAAAGAAGAAATAAAGAAATTCCTAGAAACAAATGACAATGAGCATACAACAACTCAAAATTTATGGGACACAGCGAAAGCAGTGCTGAGAGGGAGTTCATAGCACTACAGGCACACTTTAAGAAGCTAGAAAAAGCTCAAATAAACAACTTAACCCTGCATCTAAAAGAACTAGAAAAAGAACAGCAAGTAAAGCCCAAATGTAGTAGAAGGAAGGAAATAATAAAGATCAGAGCGGAAATAATAAAGATCACAGCAGAAATAAATGACATAGAGGCTAAAGAAACAGTACAGAGGATCAATGAAACTAGGAGCTGGTTCTTTGAAAAGGTAAACAAGATTGATGAACCTTTAACTAGAATCACCAAGAAAAAGAGAGAGAGGACTCAAATAAATAAAATTAGAAATGAGAGTGGAGAAATAACAACTGACACAAGAGAAATACAAAATATTGTAAGAAAATACTATGAAGAACTGTATGCCAAAAAACTAGACAACCTAGATGAAATGGACAAATTCCTTGAAACATACAATCTTCCAAAAATTAATCTGGAAGAATCAGAAAACCTAAACAGACTGATTACACCAAATGAGATCGAAACAGTTATCAAAAAACTCCCAACAAAGAAAAGTCCGGGGCCTGATGGCTTCACAACTGAATTCTACCAAATATTCAAAGAAGAATTAATTCCTATCCTTCTCAAACTATTTCAAAAAATTCAAGAGGAAGGAAGACCTCTAAGCTCCTTTTGTGAGGCAAGCATAATTCTGATTCCAAAACCAGGCAAAGACAACACAAAGAAAGAAAATTATAGGCCAATATCTCTGGTGAATATAGATGCTAAAATCCTCAACAAAATATTAGCAAATCGGATCCAACAATATATGGAAAAAATCATACACCATGATCAAGTGGGATTTATTCTGGGGAGGCAAGGCTGATACAATATTCATAAATCAATCAATGTGATTCATTACATAAACAAAAAGAAGGAGAAAAACCATATGATAATTTCAATAGATGCAGAAAAAGCATTTGATAAAATCCAGCACCCATTCATGATCAAAACTCTCAGCAAAGTGGGAATACAGGGAACATACCTCAACATGATAAAAAACCATCTATGAGAAACCCATAGCCAACATCATACTCAATGGGCAAAAATTGAAAGCAATACCCTTAAGATCAGGAACAAGACAGGGGTGCTCCCTTTCACCACTCTTATTTAACACAGTCCTAAAAGTCCTAGCCACAGCAATCAGACAAGAAGAAGAAATAAAAGGCATTCAAGTTGGAGAAGAAGAAGTAAAACTATCATTATTTGCAGATGATATGATATTGTATATAGAAAACCCTAAAGTCTCAGTCAAAAAACTACTGGACCTGATAAATGAATTCAGCAAAGTGGCAGGATATAAAATCAATACTCAGAAATCAGAGGCATTTTTATATGCTAATAATGAATAGTCAGAAAGAGAAATTAAGGAAACAATCCCCTTCACTATTACAACCAAAAAAATAAAGTACCTAGGAGTAAACTTAACCAAGGAGACTAAAGACTTGTACTGGGAAAATTACAAAGCATTGATAAAAGAAATCAAGGAAGATACAAACAAGTGGAAGCATATACCGTGCTCATGGTTAGGAAGAATAAACATCATTAAAATGTCTATATTACCCAAAGCAATCTATAAATTCAATGCAATACCAATTAAAATACCAATGACATACTTCAAAGATATAGATCACATATTCCAAAAATTTATATGGAACCAAAAGAGAACACGAATAGCCTCAGCAATCTTAAAAAAGAAGAATAAAGTGGGAGGTATCACACTTCCTGATATCAAATTATACTGCAAGGCCATTGTACTCCAAACAGCCTGGTACTGGCATAAGAACAGGCATATAGATCAATGGAACAGAACAGAGAACCCAGAAATAAACCCACAGCTCTATGGACAACTGATATTTGACAAAGGAGGCAAGGAAATACAATGGAGTAAAGACAGCCTCTTTAACAAATGGTGTTGGGAAAATTGGACAGCTACCTGCAAAAAAATGAAACTAGATCACCAGCTTACACCACTCACAAAAATAAACTCAAAATGGATAAAAGACTTAAATGTAGGCCGTGAAACCATAAGCATCTTAGAAGAAAACATAGGCAGTAAGCTCTCTGACATCTCTCGCAGCAATATATTTGCTGATTTATCTCCATGGGGAAGTAAAATAAAAGACAGGATAAACAAATGGGACTATATCAAACTAAAAAGCTTTTGCACAGCTAAAGACAATAAGAACAGAATAAAAAGACAAACTACACAATGGGAGAACATATTTGACAATACGTCTGATAAGGGGTTAATAACCAAAATTTATAAAGAACTTGTAAATCTCAACACCAGGAAGACAAACAATCCAATCAAAAAAATGGGAAAAAGAAATGAATAGACACTTCTCCAAAGAGGACATACAGATGGCCAATAGGCATATGAAAAAATGCTCAACATCACTAATCATTAGAGAAATGCAAATTAAAACCACAATGAGATATCACCTCACACCAGTCAGAATGGCGCTCATCAACAAAACAACACAGAATAAGTGCTGGCGAGGATGTGGAGAAAAGGGAACCTTCCTACACTGCTGGTGGGAATGCAGACTGGTGCAGCCACTGTGGAAAACAGTATGGAGATTCCTCAAAAAACTGAAAATCAAACTGCCTTTTGACCCAGCTATCCCACTTTTAGGAATATACCCCAAGAAAACCATAGAATGGCTCCAAAAGGAGAAATGCACCCCCACGTTCGTGGCAGCATTGTTCACAATAGCGAAGATCTGGAAACAGCCCAAGAGTCCATCAGAGGACAAGTGGATTAAAAAGCTTTGGTACATATATACTATGGAATACTACTCAGCCATAAAAAATGATGACATTGGATCATTTACAATAACATGGATGGGCCTTGATAACATTATATGGAGTGAAATAAGTAAATCAGAAAAAACTAAGAACTATATAAATCCATACATAGATGGGACATAAAAATGAGACTCAGAGACATGAACAAGAATGTGATGGCAACGGGGGGTGGGGTGGGGGGGTGGGAGGAGGGGGGATGGGGTGAGGAAGGAGAGAGGGGGTGGGGGAGGGGAGGGGCACAAAGAAAACCAGAGAGAAGGTGACGGAAGACAATTTGACTTTGGGGGAGGGGTATACAGCACAATCAAATGTCAAAATAATCTGGAGATGTTTTCTCTCAATATATGTACCCTGATTTATCAATGTCACTGCATTAAATTTAATTTTTAAAAAAATGCCTCATGGCCTCCCCCTTGTAAAGAACTCCAGCACTACTGGTGTCTGATTTGAGATCCAGTTGCCACCACAGAATTCACTGGGAAGCACGCGTCCTCCACACCCAGCCAGATTTCCACGGCTGTATGAACCAGGAAAATTCAGCTCTTCATTACCAGCCTTGGTAGAAATTTTAAAATATATTTACCAATTCTTTGACACCTTTACCACCAAAAGGCTAATATGTTCCCTCTTCCCTCTGGAGTGTGAGCTATAAAGTAATTGAGGCAATTGCATCTAATGAAAAAAAAATATGGGGAAAGATGCTGTGTGACTTCAAAGGCTAGATCCTCAAAAGGATGGCTTCTATCTGGTATCTGTCTACCTACCATCTATCTATCTGTCTATCATCTACTTGTCTGTCTGTCTATATCATCTCTCTCTCTCTCCTCACTCTTGTTAACTCTGGGGAAAGGCAGCCTCCATGTTACAAGAACACTCAAGGAGCCTGTTGAAAGGCCCACGTGGGAGAATTGCATCCTCCTACCAACAGCCAGCCTCACATGCCAGCCGTGTGTATGAGTCACCTTAGAGGTTGATCCTCTAGCCCAGTGGTCCCCAACCTTTTTTGGGCCATGGACCGGTTTAATGTCAGAAAATATTTTCACGGACCAGCCTTTAGGGTGGGACGGATAAATACACAAAATAAAATTGTGACCAGCGTAAAAACTGTGGTATTTTTAAATATATATAATTGTCGAATTTACGAGACAAGCGTCAAGAGTGAGTCTTAGATGGATGTAACAGAGGGAATCTGGTCATTTTTTAAAAATAAAACATCGTTCAGACTTAAATATAAATAAAATAAATAATGTAAGTTATTTATTTTTTCTCTGCGGACCAGTACCAAATGGCCCATGGACTGGTACTGGTCCACGGCCCAGGGGTTGGGGACCACTGCTCTCGCCCAAGTCAAGCCCTCATGTGTGCATCCCTGACCAATCCCTGAAGGCACCCTCATGAGAAATCATGAGTCTCCTGGAGAAGCAGAAGAGCACGTGGTGAGTGTGGCTGGGGTTCAGAGAGTGAGACCGGGTTTGTGAGAAGCGATACCGGCAGGTGGAGAGAGAACCACTTTCTGTGGAGCAGTTCACGGTCACACTGAGGACCTTGGGCTTTCTTCGGAGAGCAAGGGAGAGCCAGACACTGGTGAGCTTTAAGCAGGCAAGTGATCTGATCAGATCTGCATTCTGAATTTTAGAGAGATCATTTTGATACCCGTGTGGAGAATGGATTGCATGAAGGCAAGACTGGAGAAGGTGTATCAGGGATGGAGAGGAGATGAATTCAAAAATTATTAAGGAGTTTGAGTCAACTGATCGCTGTTACTTTTTGGACGTGGGGGTCAGGATGAGCGCAAAGTTTCTCAGTAGATCTCAGATGTGTGGTCGCGCGACTCACCAAGAGTGTGCCCACACGATGGAGGAAGAGCACTGATGGGAGAAGGGGGAGGAGCCTAGTAATTCTGGACACAAGATGTCCCAAGGCACTGAGATATTTATTCTGGATCTGAGCAGAGAGGTCACAGCCAGAGGATGACCAATGGAGTAGGTGAGATTATCTAGGGACACTGGATAGGCAGGGAGAACAGGAGGGTTCAGAGAACCAACTTGTAACAAAGAGAGAGGTGGAGGAAGTGGAGACAGCAAAGGAGACTGAGAAAGAGTTGCTAGGGAGTCGGAGTGAACCACAAGGAAATGGTATCCTAGCGGTTAGCAAGAGGAAGAACCTTAAGATTTAAATGTGCCATGAAATTTAAGCAAAAATAAGACAGCCGCCTGACCTGGAGTGGCACAGTGGATAAAGTGTCGACCTGGAAATGCTGAGGTCGCTGGTTCAAAACCCTGGGCTTGCCTGGTCAAGGCACATATGGGAGTTGATGCTTCCAGCTCCTCCCCCCTTCTCTCTCTCTGTCTCTCCTCTCTCTCTCTGTCTCTCTCTCCTCTCTAAAAATGAATAAATAAAATAAAATAAATTAATAAAAAAATATATATAAAAAAAAAGACAGCCTTTAGCAACAAGGAGTCTACTAAGAGAAGCTGTAGTTCACAAGTGGAAGCACAAGCTAGACTGCAATGCTTCGTTTTGTGAATGAAACACGAGGAGGGGAGAAACTGAAAAAGATACAATGAAATGGAAAAATATCCCATGTTCATGGACAGGAAGAAGCAACATAGTTAAAATGGCCATATTACCCAAAGCAATATACAAATTTAATGCAATCCCCATTAATATCCCAATGTCATTTTTTAAAGTAATAGAAAAAAACAAAATAATCACCATATTGTTATGGAACCATGAAAGATCCCAAATAGCAAAAGCAATCCTGAGGAAAAAAGAGTGAAGCCAGAGGTATCAGACTACCTGACTCCAAATTGTACTACAAAGCCATGATAATCAATACAGCCATGATAATCAATACAGCATGGTACTGGCAGAAACCACAGGCATGCAGACCAGCGGAACAGAATCAAGAACTCAGAAATAAAACCACATATATATGGACAAATCATCTTCAACAAAGGAGCCAAAAACACACAATGGAGAAAAGAAAGCCTCTTCAATAAATGGTCCTGGGGAAATTGCAAAGCCACAGGCAAAAGAATAAAACTCGACTCCACCTTGTCCCCCTGCACAAAAAAATTAATTCAAAATGGATCAAAGACCTAAATAAAAGATCTGAAACAATAAATTACGGTATGTAAAAAAAAAACACATAGATGCTAAACTAAGCCAATAGCTTTGTTACCCCTGGTCTGTGACTGAAGATGCAGGTATCCCCAGGACCTTGTACATCACAACCACTCAATACACAGCCACCGAGCACAGTTCTATGCAGAGTTTGAAGGCCCAAAGAGAAGGAGTCTTGTAGTATAACCCTGAATTCAGGTCCTGAGCCAGAACAAGAAGTTTGGAACTTGATCCTTTTTCGTTCGGTCGATCCAATTCACAGCTCAGCATCTCCTTCTCAAGATGTCAGGCCCAGGCTTGTTCTGAGCCAGAGAATTTGGAGGGGGCGGGGGTGGGGGTGGGGTGGGGGGCGATGGTCCTGCACAGCTGCCGAGCTCAGAGGGGAAAAGGAGGGTGGGTGGTCCTTACCGCTACACAAACGAGCAAGGGACCTCGGATGATCCACCAGATTCTCTTGTTCTTGTTGATCCCCCAGCACCTGCAGCAAAGAGCAGAGGGGAGAGGAGACATTACATGGCGACGAGGTTGAATGCAGAAGCCTGACGCCCTCTGGAAAGAGATGTTCACACTCCTGACCCACCTTCACCCCGTCACTCTCCTGATGGGTGGGAGAGAAGAGAGGACTCAAATTCCTTTGCTAGTATAGTGGTGCTGACTTTTCTTACACCAGTTCAGTGCTCTTCAGTGCTAAAGCTTGATGTATATTTGTCTACCTCTGTCTTTGGGTTCATAGAAATGTAAACTCTTAATTATATAGAGGACTTTTTGGCAGTGATTATTTGGAGAGAAAAAAAATGGGATCACATGATACTCATTATTCAGCAACGTGTTGTTGAGATTCAGCGCCTAGAAGCCAACAGGAACGGAACTAACATGTTTTCTTGGTCGTCTCATAATATTCCACAATATAGGTAAGTCACAATTTACTCATGGATTCTCGTATTGAGGCAGGCTCGGGGGTTTGTTTCTTTGGTTAGGGTTTTTTTTGTTTTGTTTTGTTTTGTTTTATTTTTAAATTGAGGTATAATTGGCACATTAACATTATATTAGTTTCAGGTGGACAGCATGGTGATTCAGTGTATGAATATATTGGGAAATGGTCACCACAATAAGTCTAGTTAATATCTATCACCTCAAAGGGTCACGATTGTTTTTCTTGTGATGAGAACTTCTAAGGTCTACTCTCTTAACACCTTTCAAAGTCGCAATGCAGTCATGTTAACAGGAATGTACCAGCTGTACATTACATCCCCAGGAGTTAGTTATTTTATAAGGGAAACTTTGAAACTTTTGACCACTTTCACTCACTTCATTTTGCTTCTTCCCCCCCCCACACACGCACTTTGAACTACAATGCAGTAACCATTCCTGTACCTGTATCCTTATATACCCAGGGTCACAGATAAGGTATGCAACAAGTTTTATGCTAATTGGTGTTAATTTTGTGCTGATATTCAGGTGTAACTTAATAAATCAATAAATTAATTCCTATAAGAAAAATCTTTGGTTATTTTATCTACATTCCTAGGTACATTCTAGATGGCCAAAGTGGAATGGGGTTGGATAGCCTCTTCAGGAAAAGGATATGTATCCTTGTAACTGGGCAGATTTGGGAACTCCTGGCTCATGGAAGTGAGAAACGGGCTTTACCTACCCGGTGTTTTCCTGCTGCGCGCGGGCGACACTCCAGGGCACCACCGACAGCAGTGGGAAGGCTGGGGAGGGGGGGCAGCAGGGACATGCGGTTAGGAGCTGGCTGGCCAACCTCCCCGCTGCCCAGCCACGCACAGCTGCTTAAATCCTACAGAAGCCTGAGCATCAGAAAGCTGTGGACTGTGAGTGAGACCCGGAGACCCGGCGTGGCACAGAGCCCGTCTCTTGTTTTACCTTCAGGCAAGCCCGGAAGTGGGGAGGAGAACAGACGCCGCATGTCACCGAGCGGCTTTGAGGAAATTCAGAGACGTTAACCAAATTCTTCTGAATTTCGGGCTCAGGTTATTATTTTCTCTGAATCCTGCAGCTTCAAATTCTCTAAAAGCTGTGACAAACAGGGGTTCCAGACCTCATCCGGAAGACTGAGTTGGGGGCATGGTTTGTGTCCCCCAAAATCCATATATTGATGCCGTAACCCTATTTGTGATGATCTCTCCCTCTCTCTCTCCCTCTCTCAGAAGAGAACTGTCTGCAAACCAAGAAGAGCGTCCTCACCAGAACTCAATCATGCTGGCATCCTGACTTCCACCTGCCCAGCCTCCTTAACTGTGAGACGCAAATGTCTACACGGCGTAAGCCACGCGGTCTCTGGTACTTCGTTATGACATCCTGAGCAGACCAATAGAGTTGGAGGCAGGGTAGGAGAAATGTCATCTCATTCTACCAAAACCCTCCTCAACTTGTGGACGTGCACATTGGGTCTGCGGCACTTGTGCTGACGAGCGTATGTGTGCATTGCTTGCTCATGTGTGTGCACGAACACACGCATACACACAACCCCTCAGAGACCCTTGTCATTGAGGAATTCTCTGTCCCATACCCCTCCTTCCAGCTGGGTCTCTAACCCTGGCCAAAGGCGCTCTTGGGCTCCCATGTTCTGAAGAGTCCCCAGCAACAGAGGCCGGGGCTCAGGTCACTCACCCCAGCCCAGCAGCAGGTATCGGGGCCACAGCCGCATTTCAGAGAGCACGGTGGGCTCCAGCAGCGTGTGCAGATACAGGCCTTCCACCAGAAGCCACGAGTAGTTGGCACCCACGAAGTAGTGCAGGAGCACCTGGGCTGAGCGACAGGAGGCGGACATCTGCAGAGAGCAGAGCACCTGGCGGTGAGTCCGGGCTTCCCGGGGCCCGGACCCCCAGAGGGCGGAGCAGGGCCCCCTACGCATTGCCCCCCTCTTTTCTCCCCTCTCCCAAACCCTGGCTGACCATCGCAGAGACGTGGCCACAATATCAAAATGTCAAAGAGTGCCTCGTGCAGCTTGCAAAGTCCAGCTTCTTTCTTGACACTTATAGGCATTTTTTTTTAGACAAACACAAACAGAGAGAAATCTCATCAGTAACTTCCCTAAAGGAAACAGTAAAAGGGTATATTCTCTGATATCAGTTCAAGTAAGCTAGAAATCAACAACCAAAAAAAAGAAAAAAAGTTCTTCAGATAACTAGAAGTGAGAACATCAACTTCTAAATGATTCATGAATCAAAGGAGAAATGATAATAGAAATTAAAACTTATTCCTGAACAGAATCAACGGAAGATGCCGCGTATCAAAGTGCATGTTAGGCAGCTGATGCCACACGTGGCAGGAAACTGACAGCCTTCCATGAGTTAATTAAATAAGAAAAAGGCTGAAAATAAGTCACTATAAATATTATGTCAGGAAAACAAACAGAAGATTGAACCCAAAAAAAACTACATGGAAAAATAGTAAAGATGAACTCGGAAATTAATGAAATAGAGAATGTAAAATGAAGAGCACCAACAGCGTCAAAAGGTTGTTTTTTTAAAAAAAATCCAATAAAACTGAGAAACTCTTCGCAAGGATGATGAAAGAAGGAACGAGAAAGTGAAGACACAACAGATAATCAGTATCAGGAGTGAAGAAAGGAATAAGCACTATTGATGCATTAGGCCTTTAAAAGATCTTCAGAGACGGGGAACAAATATTGTGTCAACAAATTTGAAACATGAGATGAAGTAGACAGATTCCTAGAAAGACACGAGTTACCATGTGACGCCAGAAGAAATAGAAAATCTAACTGTGGGAGTCATAATGAGTTCTTCGTTAAAAGCCCCAATGGCTTCATTGGCGCGACCTATCAAACACTGAAGGAAGAAATCATACCCATCTTAAATAAGCTCTTCCGGAGAACAGAGAAAGAGTAAACCAGCCTGGTTTGTTTTAAGAGTCTGCATAAACTTTATCCAAAAACTTAGCAAAGGCATTCCAAGAAAAGGAAATCACTCATGAGCATAGATGAGAAATGCCAAACAAAAGACAGGAACAGCCCGCGAAAGCCAGCAATAGAAAAGGAAGAATAATGTATCAGCACCTAGTTGGGTTTGTTCCAGGAATGCAGTTAGTTTAGCAGCATTCATTGTGAACAAGATAAAAGAAACACCATGTCAACAGATGCAAATTTCAATGTGGAAACGCTTTGCTGCTTTAAAAAAAAAATAGTACTGATAAAAAAAAAAAGGTTAATCTGATTTAATTCTTTCTTTTATTTACAAACAAAGAAACTTCCCAACCAAGTAGCCGCACAGTGAACTTCTCCACGGCTGTTTAAGTCAGATGATGCAAGCCTAACCACAAAGCCATCATTGGCAACTCCTGTATCTCCTCCCTCCCTTCCCTGCCCCCACCTTCCTTCCCTCCGATTCCCAGGACTGACCCACCAGGTGAGAGGACGCACCTCTGACACAAAGGACAGCCACGCCTTCTCGCTGTCGGGCCTCTTGGAGTAAGAGTTGTAAACGATGACGTCCTTCGCCAGCACGGCCAGGGCTCTCAGGATGAAAGAAGCGAACAAGTTCATGTGGATGTAGTAGCGTGTGCAGTGGAGTTTTCTGTGCGAGGAGAAAGCCGAGTGCCTTCCTCAGGAAAGAATGGCTCGGACCAATCGCTGTGTGCCCGACACACTCACTCAAGAGCCGGGGTCCATAGTGTAGGCTCCAGAGCTGGATAGCTGGGTTACGTGATCTTACCTTCCCTGTGACTCATTCTCCTCACCAGTAAAACAAAGACAAGAATAGCTCACACCTGTGTAACATATTTAACACGCCCGACACTTAGGGGCATCCTGACTCCTTACCACCACTGGAAAAGGGGGCACTATTATTGCCCTGATTTTGCAAACGGGGGGGGGACCCGGGGGGGAGATTGAAGCAGAAAGGTAAAGTCACCTGTCCAAAGACCCAGAGCCGTAAGAATAGATCTGAGATCTGAACCCAGAAATTCTAAGGCTAAAATATGGCTCTCTGAGGCTCTACTGCCTATAAGAACAAGAGGACTTAACTCAAAGGGCTGCGGGAGGATTCAATCAGTTAATGGGTGAAAAGTGCCCACACAGTACCCGGGCACTTAATAAGCGCCCAGGAACATGCCAGCCCTCCTTGCCCCTCCCTCACCACGGGGAGCCTCCTGCAGTCTGGCTCTGTCCTGGCCGAGGGACGACCGCGTCCTCAGTCTCCCGGTCTCTGCTCTCTCAGCCCCGCCTGGGCCCCGTGCAGGACACACCCAGTCCTGCCATGAGACCTATTACTCTTTCTAAATTTTGAAAACAGTTTTGGAGCAGGTCCTTCTGTTTCCCGTTTATGCACTCTTCTTCATAACCAGCCCGGAGACCGTGCAAGGGCCGGGGCTGGGTCTTGCTCTACCCAGTGCCTGAGGCAAAACGGGCATTTGGTTGGCTCAGACTCCGCCCAAGTTGCCTCCTGCAGGGACCAGGCAGTTATGTCCTCCTGGCTCGGTTCTGAGACTTCGGGAAGGAGAGTGGAGGAGGTCACAAACAGCAGTGAGCACAGGCTGGGGAATTCTCCCACTGTCCAAGAACTGCTCTCTCCAGTGGGGGTAGGTGGTGATGACTCTGCTTCGGAAGCCGTAGACCATCCTGAGACCAGAGCTGGCTAGGGCGAGACCCGGGGCTAGCCGAGCCCCCAGGTGGGGAGCTGCTCCAGAACTGGCAGCTAATGTGGATGTCGTGGGACATCCACAGGGGACACAGATGGGGACCAGGTCTCTGTGGTCCCCATCTGGGTCCTCTGCTGCCAGGCTGAACTCTCATTCTGCCTCATTGTGTGCTCAGTTATGTTCCTGAAAGGGCTGGACTAAGAGACGGCTCTAGAGGGCTCTCTAGTGATTCAATAAATATCTCACTTGGGCCTGACCAGGTGGTGGTCCAGTGGATAAAGCATTGACCTGGAATGCTGATGACCCTGGTTCAAAACACAAAGTCACTGGCTTGAGCGTGGGGTTATTGACTTGAGCGTGGGGTCATAGACATGGGGTTTGAAACCCCAGGTCGCTGGCTTGAGCCCCAAGGTTGCTGGCTTGAGCCCAAGGTCGCTGGCTTGAGCAAGGGGTCACTGGCTCAGCTGGAAACCCCCATCAAGGCATGTATGAGAAAGCAATCAATGAACTAAGGTGCTGCAACTATAAGTTGATACTTCTCATCTCTCCCTTCCTGTCTATCTGTCTCTATCTCTCTGTCTTGCATGCACACATGTGCTAAAAAAAAAAAAAAAAATCACTTGAGTAATTTCTAAAAATTGTGATTTAATACAACGCACTTGGGCTCTGGATTCTGAGAGCAGGAGGGAGTGGAGCGCTTGGGCTCTGGACTGCCTGGTTGTGGTCCTGGCTCCGTCACTCACCAGCGGTGTGGTCCTGGGCAAGTCACTGAGTCACTCCGTATTTCAGGTACCTCGCTTATAAAGGGGGGGGGGTACTAGCAATGTTAACTTCCTAGGATTAGAATTCATCTTAATTCTGATTAGGATAAGGCTGAAATGATTTAATGTACGTAACATGCTCAGAACAGTGCCTGGGCACCAAGAAAGCAGAGCTAATCAGGATCAGTGGGCCTTCCAGATCCCTTTCTAGCTCTCGTGAGCCATGACATCACCCAGCCCAGTCTTGCGTAACTTTTATCAGTGTCGTGGAAGCAACACTGATGTTCAATAAACTGCACACATTTAAAGCATCAACCTTAATGAATTTGGACGTGAATAGATCCACAATTTCATTACCACATTCAAGATAATGAACATTTCCATCACCTCCCAAAAGTTCCTGGTTGGTCCTTTGCAATGCATCCCCTCTCACTACTTTCTGGGCCCTGGATTAAAATCTCATCTCTACCACTCATGAATTAATCTGCTTTGGAGAAGTTACTTAATCTCTTCTGTAAAACTGATGCCTCTGGTAGAGTTGCAGTGAGAACGGGCTGTGGTGGGAATGGGAATGACTAGGAATTCCAACCAGGGCCTGGCACGTAGGAGGCTATCTAACTCCCAGATTCCAACTCGCACTGTGCTTTGTGACCTGGGGTGGCTCAGTGCCTCTCTGTGGACCCCTGATCTCCCTTCCCCCTTCCCCTGCTAAATGGGATGGATGCACTAGGGACTCTTTCAGATCCCTTTCTAGCTCTCATGAGCCATGACATCACCCAGCCCAGTCTTCCTCTGCCTTCTAGAGGTAGCCCGTGAGCCCGTCCCAGGCTTCACATCTGAGCGCGTGCTGACAGAAGTGCCACTCACCGAAGGAACAAGAGGAGCGTGAGAGCCAGGAGGAGGGACACGATGGAGAGCGAATACCCCACGGTGTACAACAGCTGCAAGGTCGACAGCAAGCCATGGTGTCCCACCTGCACACAGAGAAGAGTAGACACGATCACCGAGCAAGACGGCTGTGGTCCCCAGTCCCGAGCTCCGGGTCCGGGAACACCAAGGTTTTAAGCATGCGCCCTATCCTTGTTGACATCCGAGTACGGTGAGCTTAGACATCTCTCTGGACCGTCTCAGAGGCCAAGGCGTCTTGATGAGCAAAGAGCCCACCCTGGGTCAAACCTTTACGGCTGGCCCCACAGCCCAGCATTGGTGCACCGAGACTCACAGTGTCCTGGGGACACTGTGTGTGGACTAGAGGGTGTCTTGGGAATGAGGACAGGTTCTCTGCCTCGGGGTGTGCTGTCCCTGGAGTATCGTGGTCCCTCTCTCTGGAAGGTTGGGCCACATTTCCAACTGGCTGTTTCCTTCCTAAAACCACTTTTCATAGATGACCTCTTAGACAAAGACCTAATAAAGCACTGGAATATTTTTCTGTGGGTCCCAGAATAGCCTGATTGTGAATAAAAGATAATTTACTAAAAATTCCATTTTAAGTCAGCTCTCCCCATGGAATCTCACCTCCTCATCCAATCCGCCATGCATACTGCCATCGAGATCCTGTGGATTCTTCTACAAAGTTTATTTAGAAACAAAAGTTTGGTAGCAGTTCTAAGTAAATTTTGTAAGAAGAAGCCACTGGGCATACTTATTACCTGCTAAATTATGTCTTACACTTCTCCATAACTTTTATCAGTGTCGTGGAAGTAACACTGATGTTCAATAAACTGCACACACTTAAAGCATCAACCTTAATGAATTTGGATGTGAATAGATCCGTGATTTCATTACCATATTCAGGATAATGAACATTTCCATCACCTCCCAAAAGTTCCTGGTTGGTCCTTTGCAATGCGTCCCCTCTCACTACTTTCTGGCCTCCACGGCCCAAGCGAACACTGGTCTGCTTTCTGTTATTTCAGTTTGCATTTTCTAAAATTTTATATAAAATGAAATCTTGTAATATGTACTCTCTTTTGGTAAGACTTAGTTCCGTTGGAATAATTATTTCGAGATCCATCCATATTATAGCACGTATCAACAGTTCATTTCCTTCTTATTGCTGAGTAGTATTCCACTGTGAAGGTACCACAATTTATTGATCTGTTCACCTATTGATGAACATTTGGATAGTTTTCAGAGTTTAGTTTTTACAAATAAAGTTGCTTTGAAATTTTTCTGGACAACTTTTTATGTAACCATGGATTTTTATTTCTCCAGATAACTGTCTAGATGTAGCAGGGTGGAGTAGTATGGTTGTGTTTTAGCTTCTTGAGAAACTGCCAAACTGTTTTTGACATAAGTGGGGCCGGTTTTCATTCCCACCAGCAGTGTCTGAGGGCTCCAGCTGCTCTGGGTTCTATGAACACTTCGTATAATCAGTCTTTTAACTTTTAGCCATTCTAATGGGTACGGAGTTGTATCTGTGGGGGGTTTTTTTGTGTTTTTTTTTTGTATTTTTCTGAAGCTGGAAACGGGGAGAGACAGTCAGACAGAATCCCGCATGCGCCCGACCGGAATCCACCCGGCACGCCCACCAGGGGCGACGCTCTGCCCACCAGGGGGTGATGCTCTGCCCTTCCGGGGTGTCGCTCTGCTGTGACCAAAGCCACTCTAGCGCCTGGGGCAGAGGCCAAGGAGCCATCCCCAGCGCCCGGGCCATCTTTGCTCCAATGGAGCCTTGGCTGTGGGAGGGGAAGAGAGAGACAGAGAGGAAGGGGGGGTGGAGAAGCAAATGGGCGCTTCTCCTATGTGCCCTGGCTGGGAATCGAACCCGGGTCCCCCGCACGCCAGGCCGACGCTCTACCGCTGAGCCAACCAGCCAGGGCCAGTATCTGTGGTTTTAATTTGTGCTTCTCTAGTGCTTCTCTAGTTGTGAATCATTTCATGGGCTTCTTTGCAATCTGTAAATCTTATTTGGTAAACTATCTGTTCAAATATTTGGCCATCTTTTAAATTAAATTGTTTGTCTTGTTTTTGCACTGTAAATGTTCTTTATATAATCTAGATATAAATATCTTGTCAGATATGTATTTTGCAAGGATTCTCTCCCATTCTGTGACTTGCCCTTTTATTTTTTTTAACGATGTCTATAGAAGAGCAGAAGTTTCTTTTTTAATTTTGCTAAAGTCTAATTTGTCAACTTTTTTTTTTATTATGCAGTATATGTTTTCAATCCTATTTTTTAAAACTTTACCTAACCCAGTGCCTTAAGATGTTCAGCTATATTTTTTCCTAGAAGTTTAACAGACTGGATGCTTCCATTTAGGTCTGTGATCTGGTTCTCATTCATTCTGTATCGACAGTGTGAATCAAGGGGAGGAGTTGTTGATATATATCCTGGCACTGTTCGTTGCCAAGGTTAGTTCTCCCCATTGAATTGTCCTGGCACCGACCCACACATATAAAGGCAATTGACAGACCTTTCAGATGGTATAAAATGTCATATATATATCTTAACAGAAGTTTGGTTTTGTTTTTTTATTTTTGAAAGTCAAATGACACAGACGCCTGTCAGAAGGTGACAGGGCTGTGATGGAACGTGACCATGGAAGGGATTCTTGGTGGGGTGGCCACGGATGACTTTATTTTGTAGAGGACGTTGAAACTGAACCTGAATGACAAGAAGGGGAAGCCACCAAACAGCCGAGTCAGAGGGGACAGCGGTGACGAGGCTAGTACCTCGCTGAACGGCTGACTGACTTCCCTGAGGGGTTCAAGTAGAAGAAATTTAGCGGCTGCCACGGAGGGGAAAGGGTGCCGCCTCGTGGGACTGAGGACCTTCCCTCGGTGAGTCTGGGACAGACAAGTGGTGGGAAGGCCCTCCACGTGGCCCCTGAAGCCAGCCGGCCATGCGGGACCCCGGCGGCGGCGGCAGCGGGGCAGCGGGCAGCAGGGTGTGCTCAGGCCCCAGCACGGTGTCCCTGCGCCAAGCAGACTCACGTTTTCCTCAAGGCTGTGGCTCTCAGAGCACTCGGAGTCGTCCTGCCAGACGTCCGTGGTGTTGCCCCGCGTCTGCCAAGTGCCCCAGGCCGAGCAGTGTCTGTAGGCCCTCCCCGGGTTCCCTGAAAGTAAACACCGCTCTGGGGGGTTGGTCAGAGAGCACCCGCCTCCCCCGCAGCATGTGATGGGGCCCGGGCCTCCCCACGGAGCTGCGGAAAATCCCAGGGAAAGGGGATTTTACTCCCCCGCCCCCACCAGGGACAGGGGGAGTTATTAACATTCCTACTGTTTATTTGGGACAGAAAGAAAAACACGAAAGTCCCTATACTTCGTAAGAATCCATGATCTGCTCATGGTTGCTGGGTTTACCAAAGTCCCCGGGGCTGGAACAGCCCCCAGTAACTCAGAGGGAGCAGCGCTCCTGGCGCAGGCCAGCTGGTCCCCCGCGCCGGGCTCCTGGCACGTGCTCAGGGGGACATCTCCTCCCCAGGCTCAAGAGGTGGCCGCATGAAGAAGAGAAAGCGGTGGACGGGGCCTGCTCAGCCTCTTACGAGCTTTGTGGCCTCGGGACCGAACCTCCCGGACGAACTCTGTGCCGTCCGGTTCCGTCATCAGAGCCGGGCATGAGGATGGCACTGAGCCTCTGCATTGGGGGGGGGGTGTCTGCAGTGGGGGGGGGGGCTGAGTGAAAGTGAGTGTGTGCGAGTGACCGGCAGAGCCCACTGCCCGTAACCACAGCTGCTATGACTCGACCACATCTATTCCATGAGCCTTTCCCCAGAGGGACCGCCCTCCTACCTGGAGGACCGACCGGGGACTGGACTTGCAAATGAGCAATTAAAATTTGTCGGAACTTCCTGCTCCTGACCCAGCAGGTCACAGGCCAGCAATAACTATTTGCTGTGCTTATTTACTCATTTATTTTGAGAAAGAGAGAGAAGCATCAACTCATTATTTCACCTAGTTGTGCCGTTGATTGCTTCTCATATGTGCCCTGACCGGGTCTTGAGCTGGTGACTTTGGGGTCACGCCTGCGCCCTCCGGATTAAGCCAGAGACCCTGCTGCTTCAAGGATGATGCTCTAACCACTGCACAATCAGCCAGGAGACTATTTGCTGAACTGAATGTTTTGATCCCAACATGGTACCTTCACCTGCCCACCTGACCGTTTTATTAGGGTGTCTAATTGACATCTCAAAAAACATTCCCTAAACCAAACTCCTGGCTTCTCCCCAAACCCGCTCTGCCCTTGGATTCTCCACCTGTTGATGGCAACCCCATCTTCCTGGACTCTGGTGCGGACCTCAGGGTGGTCCTTGTTTCCTGCCTGTCTGTCCTCCCCTTCGTCTGGGCCACCGGCCAATCCTGCTGTCCCGACCTTCCGATGTCCAAGCCCTGCCTCTCACCCCTGCTGCCACCCCAGCTGGGACCACCATAGTCTCTCACCCTGATTGTTGTGCACGCCTCTAATGCTTGTGCACACCTCCAGTACTCACCAGCCACGGTTAACCCAGTAGTCAGAATGAGCTCAGACAGACCTCAGCCGCGCCATGCCATGCCTCACTCAGAGTCACCCAAGGGCTCTCTGAAAACGAGTCCTTATGATCTCCCATCAGTCCTGTGAGGTGTGGCCCCAGTGCTCTCTGACCTCACCTCCTATTGCTTCCTGCCCACTTCAGACATGCTGTCCAATAGAGCATCAATTTGCATCTTTAACTCCTCCCCTTCTGAACACTCTTTCCCTATTGGCTAAATCCTTTACCCTCTATGTTTTAACCAAAACATCACCTTGTCATAAAGCCCATTCCAACCTTCCCATCTCTCTCCCTCCTGTCTTGTTTAAAATACACCACATTCAAACACACTCTATCATTTGCTCATATATGATGTTCCATGATCATTGTTTGTCTGCTGCTGGAATGTGAGCCTCTACAAGGAGAGGAATTTTATTCTGTTTTTGGTCACAAATATATCCTACATGCTTAAAACAATGCCTGGCACACAGTAGGTCTTTGACAAGTATTTGTTGAAGGAGTGAACGGCAGTGAGGGCACCTGACACTGTTCTCTGTGCCAGCCATAATTGTCCTGTGCTCGGGGATGCAAAGACGAAGGAGGCATGGCTCCCACTCTCGCGAGGGAGGAGGCGTGCAAATCAAAGTGTCACCCAGTGTTGCAGATGCCATGATGGGGCACCGCACAGGTACACACGAGGCCTCACAAAGGCAGGGGCCATTGCACTTGTGGGGAGTCGTCTGAGAAATGCTCTAGAGCAGGGGTCTCAAACTCACGGCCCGCTGAACAATTTTGTGCGGCCCGCAGACTAATCCACGAAGTTCAAAATATTTTGGATAAAATTAAGTAAGCCTAGGGGCCTACTTGTATTTTTCATTTCTCTAGCATCCTAGCTAGATATTAGCTTAGTTAACAGCAGTTGTGATGCGAACTACAGTTTCTGGTCGTTTTGTGACATTGAGTAAACTGCATGTACGATTGTGCTTGTTGTACTGATTTTTTTTTGTTTTCAACTGCAGTGAGAAAAGTGTTGCGTAACAGTTGCCTTTTGTAGACCTAGTGCGGCCCGCCGAATGGCTGTGATCTTCCTCTGCGGCCCACATGCTGAGTTGAGTTTGAGACCTCTGCTCTAGAGGATTGAAAGTTGCAAGCCGATGATTAAAGTTGGGTGGATAGACAGACACGGGTGGACAAAGGCCCTGGGAGGGAATGGCTGAGCAGGTGGTCACTTGCGTTAAGCAGGACCAAGGCACGTTGAGCGGTTAAACTCTCCATCTAAGTCCCATAAGGCTTAAAAACACCAGTTCAACGGCACTTCCTTCCAGTCCTGCTGCAAGGGTGCTTTTGATGTCTTTGCTCTTTATCTGACAAGCCAAAGTGGCACGGGTGGGAGCGTCCCAAGCTTTCTCTCCACCTCTTTCTCCTCTACGAGACGGTGCTACTTCTTACACTCCCTGCAGCCAATTCTGTGGAAGGCAGGCCTGGACTTTATCACTTCAAAGGAGAGAGGATGATTACATTAATAGAACATCCGGGCACAGAAGGATTGCAGGAAAATAAGAGGAGCGGAGAGAAGAAGGAAGGTGTATTGCCGACGGCTTAGAAGGAAACCTTTTGTGGGAGGAGAAAAACAACACCTGGTGGCCACCCTTTCTCTGACCACCTCTTCGCTGGTTTGCCCAAGAGGGACTAGCCTTGGAGGAAACTGTCAGAAATTGGTAGAAATAAGGCATTACCTTCACGCCACCCAGGTAAGTATGAAGGGCAGGGAACAGAGACATTTCCTGGGGCAGAATGAGGCCAGCACACATACCGATCAAAGGTTCCGTTACAGAAGATGCCTGCAGAGAGAAGAAGGGCTGAATGAGCAGCAATGCTGGAACATCAGGCCCAGTAATGGGGGCACAGACACCAGGAGCCTGGTGCCCGCCTTCCTGGCCTCGGAAGCTGTGATCACCTGCACAGGGATCGGCTTGGGCAACCCGCTCTTCAGACAGGTCAGGGATGAGGAGCACCGTGCAGGAGACAGGAAGGCTTCACCCGGCCCCGTGCACTGCGGCTCTGACCAGCCCACGCGTCCCCCGGCAGCGATCCCATGGATGACGTCAATGTGCACGCCATGCTAAACTTGGTTTACTGTACACGAACTGAATTCGCACAGGAACTCAGGGTCAGGAGGACACTTGGAGGGTCAACCATCATGGAATCATGAACTCAATAATTGCCAAGCCTTCGCCAGTTAGATCCTGGAACGCCCTGACTGTGAAATGTTCAGAAGGACCTGGTGGCTCTAAGGGCATCTGCAGAGGCGAAGCGTTCTGTCCTGTGCACCTGACAGAGGCACTCCCTGGCCATATTTCTCCACTGGAATATTAATCTGTTAATCTACGAAATATCGGAGCCATCTCAAGCTCAGGGGATGATGTCTGCCCCCATACATGGTGACAAGAAGCCCTAGCCTGATGGGCTACCTGGTATCAGAGGGAGGAGTTTGAGGATGGATCCCCAAAGGTCTACACTGCGGGCTCCTCACCCCTGCAGACCAGGCACCGTCCCCCACCATCTGCCCTCTAGTAGGCTAGAACTCAGGGTGAACAGCCAGGGTCCTGACCCGGGGACCCTACAAACGCCAGTCTGCCAGGTGAAGATGACCCGACTCAAACACCTGACGGGTCCAGCTGCCAGGTGCCGCCTCCCCATCTGTGTGACGTGGTGCGGAGCTGCTCAAAGTGTGGCTCCAGTCGGAGGGGCCCTGCTCTCCTTTGACCAAAGTGGAGAACACTTCTTGTCCAAGGCAACTGTGATCGCAGCTGCCCAGGCTGAAGGGAGAAGGTGTGGCTTGAGAGTTGGCACTGCCTTTGGGTCAGGAAAAGGAACTGAGTGTTTATGGTGTCTTGTCAACCTCCAGACCCTGAATGAGGTGATCAAAAAAATAAAAATAAAAAGCCAGGAAAACAAGAAAGGGGCAGCTTGCATCCACAGTCCTCAGGGCTCGGAGGCAGTGAGCCAATGCTCCTTTATAGAGAAAAGAAAAATCATCTGGACACACCGAAGAGTCAGGACTGTGGGCGGGAGAGGCTGCGGACCGACCGAACCGTTAACAAATGTGTTAGGATGCGCTGAACCTAGTGTAGATCTGGGTAAGAGCTGTGTCACGACGCAGCTCCGGTTAACACCGGGGAAGGAGGCCCTCCACCCCCACCCCAACACTCAACGGATTTCCAGGTCGATCCATGGCAGTTGTTCAAGTTACGTGATGAGGTGGTGAATATGCTGTGACAGATGGCTTTGATCAAAGATGGCCACAAGTGTATGTGTCCCCTCTCACCCTCTCACCTGCTCTTTTACAATGAGAGGCTGGGGTCCCTCCCCTTGAACCTGGGTAAGGCTCTGTAAGTGTCTGACCAACTGAACACAACAGAACTGACTTCCAAGGCTAAGTCATAAAAGGCAACCTGGCCTCTGGCCATGCTTGTCCTTGGAACCCAGCCACCATGCTGTGAGGAAGCCCAGGCCATATGGCAAAGCCACGTGGAAGTTTTCTGGCCAACATTCTCAACTCGGCTCGCAGCCAAGAGCCGGCATCAACCGGCAGACGTGGGTGTGAACAAGACTTCGGTTGATTTCAGGCCCCTGTCTTTAAATCTTCCAACTAAACTCCAGGCATTGTAAAGCAGGAACAATCTACCCCCAATGTGCTCGGTCTGAACTCCTGGCCCACAGAAACTGAGAGACAGCAAGTAATTATTATCCCAGTTTTAAGCCGCTAAGCTTGGGGACCATTTGTTCCACAGCCATAAATAGCAGATACGCATGCTTACCAGACGGTTCTTTGAGTAAGTCTCTGAGGCACTTCTCTCTGTACTGGGCCCACTTTCGAGTTGTCTCCTCAAGGAGAGATCCTGGAACCTGAGCAGAAACAACTATGGTGAGCCCCTAGTTAGCCGCAAGCACAGAGGTGGCCTTGCTGTACCATCTCCTACCATGATTCTCAAACCTGCCATCGAAGCACCCGTCACAGCCTGTCCCAAGAAACAGAATGTCTTTGGCGTCATGTTCTATTGAAAAGATACATGTGAATCTTACATTCCCTCCATAATGTAATCATGTTGGTTCTAATGCAACGATGGAAGATTCTTTTTTTTTTTTTTTTTTTTTTTTTTTGTGTGTATTTTTCTGAAGTTGGAAACGGGGAGGCAGTCAGACAGACTCTCGCATGCACCCGACCGGGATCCACCCAGCACGCCCACCAGGGGGCGATGCTCTGCCCATCTGGGGCGTTGCTCTGTTACATCCAGAGCCATTGTAGTGCCTGAGGCAGAGGCCATAGAGCCATCCCCAGCGCCCGGGCCGACTTTGCTCCAATGGAGCCTTGGCTGCGGGAGGGGAAGAGAGAGACAGAGAGGAAGGAGAGGGGGAGGGGTGGAGAAGCAGATGGGTGCTTCTCCTGTGTGCCCTAGCCGGGAATCGAACCCGGGACTCCTGCATGCCAGGCCGACGCTCTACCACTGAGCCAACCGGCCAGGGCCGGAAGATTCTTTTCGAAGTCTTCAAGTGAGGCTGACATCTCAGGAGGATGCGACGTGCCCGTCCTGTAGTTGCACAGCCTACCGGACAAAGAGCAAGGTGCTTCTCAGGCCATGCGGATGTCAAAGGGAGGCCTGCACACTGAGAGGCTCAGTCTGGGTCAGAGAACGGCCACAGGAACTGCAAGCACCTGCACCTTCCCTCCGAGATGCCTGAGGTCTGGCGTTGAAGACGTTGGTCAGACAGATGCGCTAATGATGGCCCTAGTCTTTGGGGCACGCTTTCCTCTCTGATATGAACTCTCTCTCCCATAGAACCTCAGATATAACGAACATCCTCTTGGGGCCTTCCTTCCAGGTAACTGAGCTGGCTAACGACTTCTGGTTGTGTCTCTGTACCACTTCTTCTGGCTTTAAAAGGGGATTTTTCTTCTTTAATTGACTCGTTTTTATAGAGTGCTTACAGTGGCCCAGGTTTTGCATTCGGGAGGAATGAAGGGGGTACAAAAATGAACAAGACACGTCCTCTGCCCTAAAGGACTTAGAAGCTGCTAAAGTAAGACAAGTACAGTTGACCTTGAACGATGCTGGGGCTAGTTAGGGGGTGCCGACACCACCACCCCGGGCCATGCAGGCAGCAATCCGTGTCTGACTTTTACCAAAGATGGCCACAAGTGTATGTATCCCCACTCCCATGTTCCTTCACAATGAGAGGTGGAGATCCTATTACTGACACCCCCAGAACTTAGTTTCCCCTGGTATCTTCAGGGGACTGGCTCCAGGACTCCCTGCCGATACCGAGCTCTGCGGACGCTCGCTTCCCCTGTATAAAACGGTGTGGATCAGCGCGTACAGTCGGCCTCCACTTCCTTGGACTCCCAACTGAGGATCAAAACAGTACAGGTCTTTATTTTTAAAATCCATGTATAAGTGGATCCAGGCAGTTCAAACCCATAATGTTCAAGGCTCGACTGTATATGATTGGCTGGCATACGAAGTCACGTGGCATCCTTACCCCATCACCCTCTGCTCCCAGACAGGCCCTCTCCCTAGTGGCTCAGTATTGGCACCAGTGTCGTCCCCATCACAGACCAGAAACCAGGAGTTTCCCTCCACTCCTGCTTCTCCGTCACCCCCACATCCACCCGGGCACCAGATTCTGTCCTCCTAAATCCCTCTCCTGTCCAGCCCTGCCTCCCATTTTCTCCACCGCTGACCTGGTGCCGCGGTCTCTCCCTCACTCTGTCCCTGAGCCATAGGGCCACAGAGCAGCCTGGGCACAGGGCTCTCCTGTCTGAGGTCCAGCCCCCTCGGCCTTGCTGACTCAAGGTGTAACTCAGCCACCCAGTCCCAAGCCCCTCTTTCATGACATCGTATCTCTGCACTTTCCTCTGGTGTGCCCTCCTACGCATGGCTCCACCTGGCTCACTCTCTAGTCATCTCTCAACTCAAGCCTGATGAGCCCTGCTCATATGTGACCCCCTCTCACACTGAAGTCTCCACCTAGTAATTCTTCAGAGTTTTTTGACCCCACACATGACTAATTCCAATGGTCCATCATCTGTGGTTGTTCATTGATTGCTTTCTCCTATGTACCTTGACTGGGAGGCTCCAGCTGAGCCAGTGACCCCTTGCTCAAGCCAGTGACCTTGGGCTTAAGCCAGCAACCATGGGATTATGTTGATGATCTCATGCTCAAACCGGGGAGCCCATGCTCAAGCTGGCGACCTCAGAGTTTCAAACCTGGGACCCCAGCATCCACTGCACCACCACCAGTCAGACCCCCATACATTCTCTGAGGATTGAGATGTGCCTTTCATCTCTGAATAAAAGGCGCTAGTACTGGGCAGGAGTTACTGTCCTCATTCTCCCTCATTTCCCAGCTAAAGACATAGGGGCAGTTGTGGGGTGGAGCGGAGGAAGAGGGGCATGAACATGGGAGGGTTTACATATGTCAACTGGGCTAGATCAATCCATTCATCATTGACTTGGAGACTCTGTCTCCTCTCACAAGGGTTAACAAACTCAGATGCTTTCTTGGGCCAGGTGGATAACCTGGAAGACTGAAGCAGGACAGGTAGAACAGCAGGGAGTGAAGGAGTCTACTGTACATCGGGAAATACCCCACTGAAAGGTGTTCAAACACACACACACACAAATATATACAAGATAAAACCAACAATCAAAAAAATAATCTATGAACTTAACAGGTAGCCAGTTTTTACCTCTTGAATAATTAGTCGAGTCTACCCTCTGCTCTCTGCCCAACTTATCCCACCCCAATACTATAGCCCAGGGGTCAGGAACCTTTTTGGCTGAGAGAGGCATGAACACCACATATTTTAAAATGTAATTCCATGAGAGCCATACAACAGCTTGTGTACGTTACTCATTATCCAATAAAGATTTGGTGTTGTCCCGGAGGACAGCTGTGATTGGCTCCAGCCACCTGCAACCATGAACATGAGCGGTAGGAAATGAATGGATTGTAATACAAGAGAATGTTTTATATTTTTAACGTTATTATTTTTTTTTATTAAAGATTTGTCTGCGAGCCAGATGCAGCCATCAAAAGAGCCACATCTGGCTCGCAGGCTATAGATTCCCGACCCCTGCTTTAGCCTGTAAGTTGGGGTCTGTGAGTAGCTCCTTGCTTTTCTTCCAGAAAGCCATGGAGCCAACTTTTTGAAGACTTAACACGGGCATCATTAGACCACAGAGTCCCCAACTTTCTCAATCCCTGGCTGCGTTGGGTGTCTCACTCACGATTCCACAGCGCCCTTAAGCCAAGAGAAGTATCTGAAGTCCTGCTTATGAAGTAGGTAGGTCCAAACAACTGAGTAACTATTTACATCTTGACAGTTTAGCGCCCCTGGGCCTGGGCACCCCTCCCCAACTTCTCAAACCTCAGACTCAGCTTGGACACTACCGCCTTTGTTCCACTCTGATGTTTGTGCAGTACTTGCTTTTACAGCACAGAAATGTCAGAAAACCCAGCTTTGCAAAAATACAACCTCAGGGAAAGGCACGCGGCATGCTCCAACATGGAAACCACGGACTACCTCGAGCTGGTAATTCACACAGCATCTGGCAAGTGTCACGGACCGCCGCTTCCCTCAGAAAATTAAAATACGTTACAGCACCCCCGTGAATTCACAGTGCCCTGGGGGTGCCCTAAACACCATTTGGGAGCCAGGGGATTCGCCAGTAAGTGATCATGATGGGCATAATGATGATGAAATCATTGGTGTCGATCCCTCTGATTTCAGTTTCCGTTGAGTTTTAAGTCCCCGTTATAACAATATATCACTTGGCATTATGGCCCTAGAGGAAAGATAAATGTTTATTAACACATTTGGATGTTTTACACCCTAATGGGACCATAACTAACTTTATATTATTTTTATAAATTTAGCAGGGAGGTTCATAAACAAATCATAAACTTCCAGGATCTTCCAAGTCACAAAAGCAAGAACTTTTCTTGAATAAAGTGCTGTGTGTGTTTTTGGAGATCTCATGGGGATCTCACTGGGACTTGGCTGAGGAAGGGACAATAAAATCAGTCATATATGTGAGCTGTCCCTGCACTAACATTTCCCTATCCCCTGCTCTTTGCCATGACTAATAGCCATGCTAAAAACAAAACAGAAAACAAAGGCAAACCATAAGGAACACTGAATTTGGTCAGTCTAAGAGGGGCCAGACAAACTCGCACTATCTTCCCAGCTACTTGTCCTAAAGACACCAAAAACACAAGAGGCAAATCCACGTTCAATCACAGCCAGACCCAAACCCGGTCATGAGGAAAGGGGATTCACGGGTGGACGTTTTCTAACTGGAAAAGTCCAGCTGGATTCTGATTCCTCTTCTTCTTGCTGAGGGAACAGTGTCAGAGACGAACTTGACTGTGAAGGGATTCAGGAAAACGGAGGAGAAAAGCCTTCTGCTGACTTTAAATTGATTGTTCTGTGGCTTCTTTTTCAGGAGAAGACATATTGTGAATATATTCCCGTTTCAAGAACTGGTCTTCTAAAACACCATTTTAACAGCTACAAAGTTTTCTAGGGATGGATGTGATATAATTCATTTTTTAAATTCTGGAGCTTTCGATCCCCTCTCAGGGCACATATGGGATGCAACCAATGAACATATAATTAAAGTGGAGCAAGTGAATGCTTTTCTCTCTCTCTCTGTCTCTGTCCTTCGACTCTCTGTCTCTAAAAAATCAATCAATAAATAATAATAAATTTCTAGCTTTGGTCATCTATGTTGGTTTAACTGCTTGCTATAATGAAAATATTCAGTTAAACTTTTTTTGTGTGTGTGTGGGAGAGACAGAGAGAGTCAGAGAGAAGGACAGATAGGGACAGACAGACAGGAAGGGACAGAGATGAGAAACATCAGTTCTTCCTTGCGGCTCCTTAGTTGTTCATTGATTTCTCATACGTGCCTTGATGGGGGGGGGGGGCTACAGCAGACCGAGTGACCCCTTGCTCAAGCCAGTGACCTTGGATCCAAGCTGGTGAGCCTTGCTCAAACCAGATGAGCCCGTGTTCAAGCTGGCGGCCTCGGGGTCTCGAACCTGGGTCCTCCACATCCCAGTCCGACACTCTATCCACTGCACCACCACCTGGTCAGGCTCAGTTAAACATTTGAAGACCTTTTTATCAAGAGAAATTCTTTGAACTGGAATTTCTGGATCACAGAGTACACATTTTGAAAGAGTATGAAGAAGTATTGCCAAAAAAATAGTTTTAATTCATAAGTATGCACCTTTTTACAATCCCATCAGCAATGTATGAAAGGGCCACAAATTCACTTCCTGAATAGCCTTCAAGAGTTTATGTCTTTGGATGCCCCAGCAACTGCTCGTTAGCTTAAGTGCGTTGTGAGAAGGAGGAGAAAACTAGGCAACAGCATTATCTCACTGCTTGAATTTAATAGCAACACTGTCCCTGAGAATTTCCCACTGAGTGAATTTTTATGACCACTTCCTGCCGGAAAACGCACCACGATCATTTATAACCCGTGCATCTACGAGCAAGCTTCACCGTGGACGTCTACACAAAGCCTCGTCATATAAACATCTGGAGAAGAATACGGAGTTTAAGACAGAGAACTAAGAGGAGGGCTGTCAGGATCCCAGACGCCCTGCAGGACAGCAGAGCCAAGAGGCTCTGAAAGCCCACTGGGTGGCCACGCCGACAGGCACATTATGGATTATGAAGGTACCAGAGTAAAGCATGAAGGTTGTCTCAGCTGAGCCCTCATCAGCCCGGGGCACTGCAGATTCTGCTGTTCGAACATAGAAATATTCCCCCGTCGACAGCTCCCCAGGCATGCAGAGGGAGGAAGAACACATTTCACTGAACACCCTGCAGAGACACAGCTCCATGGCTTATGAGCTACATGATTGCTGGTGATCATTTAACTCTCGTGACTCTTAACTTCCCTGTCTGTGAAATGGGTTTAGTAATACTTTTCTCAGAGGCTTGCTGTGGGCATTAAGCCAGGTGATCTATGATAAGTGCAAAGTTCTGTAGCGGCTCTGGGTACCTACAAGGCCACTGAGACGCAGCTGTGGATAGAAGGTGACCAAAACCAGATAACTCGCTGAAAGCATTCCGTTTTAATAGGAGATAGAGGACTGAAACAGAGTGAGGGTTCTGTGCTAACTGTCCCAACAATGACTCTGCCACTCCCTGATTAAGTCCTGGGGTAGGAGGCAGGCCAGGGCTGCCTGCCCCTCAGGGGTGTTCTGGTCAGTAACCAAGGGTCTGCCACCATGCGAGAACTCCATGAAACCACCGACAGTCTGCCAGGCAGCTTCAGGCCGCCTCGGAGAGAACCTGGATGCAGAAGGTTTGCTAGGGCATTTCTGCCTCTTTGGTCCCGGCTGGAAAGAAAGCCTGACAAGGTGCACCCCTGAGACCTGGCCCCCAGCCCTGCCTCTGGAGGGGCAGGAAGGGTTTAGAACTAATTCCGAGGTTGCAACCAGGAGCTAACTCTGTGTGTGGACCAAAGAGATAAAAGAACACTCCTCAAGGCACCTTCTTTACTCAGATGAATGGAGCCAGGGTTCCTTCGCAGCGTGGCCCAGTATAAATGGAACCTTGGAAAGGGAGGGAACAAAGGTTTCATCTCCTTGGATGAGACTAAGACACGCTACCAAAAGGCCCAACCGAAGAGAATGATTTCACACATTAGAATACATCCTCGAGCCTTTAAATCTCATGGAGCTACATTTACTCATGTAGAAAATGTCCAATCTCCCAATGGGATTAATAAAACTCCCCTTACAGGATTACTGAAAGCGTGACATGAGACTATATAAGGGAGGCACCTGGCCCTGAACCTAACACATAGTAAGTGTTCAATAAAAAATGTTAACCTATGTTATTAGTGTATTTGTTAAGAAAGAAAGCAGATTGTAAGATAACACTCATAGTACTATCCTAGGGTTTTTTTTTAATACTATATATAAATAAGTGGTAGAAAAATATCTGGTAGTATGAACCCCAAAATGTGACTATGAAAGATCTCTGGGTGGTGGCACTACAGTGAGCTGTAGTCAAAATTTATACTTCTGTGGGTTTATAAGTTTACTTTTTTAAACATGAACAGTCTATATTATTAATAATAAGAAGAAATAAAAAAAGAAGGAAGGAAGGAAGGAAGGAAGGAAGGGAGAGACGAAGGGAAGAAGGAAGCAAGAAGGAAGGAGGGAGGAAAGATGGGAGGAAGGAAGGAAGGAAGGAAGGAAGGAAGGAAGGAAGGAAGGAAGGAAGGAAGGAGGAAGGGGAAAGAAAAGGAAAGAAAAAATAAAAAGAAATATCCACTCAACCTACATCCTCAACTGGGAGAGAATAAGAACAGACAGGAGCCGCATGCAGCAATTTAAACTCCGTTTACAGAACCCACACGGACATGGGAAATGCTTAGACCATAATGTAGAGGGGAAACCAAGGTACAAAATGTTCCCTGCATCACCATTTCAGCCAGGTAAGAAAACAATGCACAGAAAAAGGATTTGAAGAAAATATGACAAAATATTAGCAGTGAAGCACTGGGAATGCTAGGATTACGGTTGATCATTATTGTCCTAATACTGTTTTTTCTTTTATTTCCCAAATTGCTGACAAGAAGCTAACGTTGCTCCTATAATCAGAAATTTATTTGCGACTGACAACAATAACAGTAGTAATAATAATAAAAACGGGCCTTACTTGCTTGATGGAAACCAGAAGCAGCAGAGCCAGGAAGGGCCTGGCGGGGGACTGGAGGGCGGGGGGCCGGAGGGCGCGTTTCCTGCGGGCGGGGGGAGGACGGGTCCCCAGGGGAGCGGGGGTGCGGACGGACAGCCCACGGGCCCCGCGCACACGCCCCCCGACCGTTCCCCCAGACGCCCCCCGGCTCGGCTCCGGCCTCATCTTCCCTGATGTGCTTTCACAAGTGCGGGCACATCTGTCCCCGAGTCCAAGATGCACCACAGGCGGCCTCGCCAAGCATTCCTCCGTCCGGCGGGGAATATTTGCGGTCCTGTCCACCCTGCGTCAAGAGCGTCTGACCGGTCTGGACCAATCTACTGAATCTCCTGGGTTCTCACCCTCAGCCTCTCAGCCCGGTCCACGCGGCTCCCCGCCCCCCTCCAAAGGCAGGGAGATGTTTCCCAGACCTCCCCCAAGTCAGCTGTGTTTCCTGGGACGCCCTCAGCAGAGGCCACGGAGAAGAAGCAGGGCGGTCAGTAAGGTCCACCCCCGAGGCCCCGCTCAACGCACCAGACCAGGGCGCGACGGGCTTGGGTGCGAGCCACTGGGGAACTGTGGAGATGATGGACCCGGAGCCAGTCCTGAGGTGGGCGCCTTCACCAGGGAAACATTTCTGACTGAGGCATTAAGATTGTCCAGGCTGGGCCCAGCCACCAGGCTTGTCCAGGTCTCCTCTGAGCCCTGTGCATGCCAAGACTTCAAGAGAAACAGCTGCCCTGCCCGGGAGAGAACGGCTCTGGACCCAGGGTCTGAGGCAAAAAACCCAATCAGTGACTCGAGTTCTGTCTATGTAATAGCTCAACAACACGCCAAAAGGCCGAACGGGCACCCCTCTTCATTGCCAACTGTTTCTGAACATGTTGTTCGGACCACCTGGCAGACCCTTTTACGGACTACGTCATCCGTCACTTACTAGCTACCGTGTTTGTGCTTCCTCATCGCAATTCACAGAGCCTTTCTCCCAACACTCTGCTTCATTCATCCTCACACTGCTCCCGCGAGGGTGGGACATCTCCCCACTTTGACAGCTGAGAAACTGAGGTTCAGAGAGGTTCAGTTGCTTGCCAAGGCCGCACAGCAAGTCACTGGCAGAACCAGGATACTAACCCAAGGTCTTCCGACCCGAGTCACCTGACTGCCGCTATTGGCTGAGTTGACTTATGGTACCCTAACACTCCAGGAGAGTCCCACTTCTCTAGTATAGTGGCAGTCAACCTGGTCCCTACCGCCCACTAGTGGGCGTTCCAGCTTTCATGGTGGGCGGTAGCGGAGCAACCAAAGTATATATAAATAAAAAGATAGATTTAGCCCTGGCCGATTGGCTCAGTGGTAGAGCGTCGGCCTGGCGTGCAGAAGTCCCAGGTTCGATTCCCGGCCAGGGCACACAGGAGAAGCGCCCATCTGCTTCTCCACCCCTCCCTCTCTCCTTCCTCTCTATCTCTCTCTTCCCCTCCCACAGCGAGGCTCCATTGGAGCAAAGATGACCCGGGCGCTGGGGATGGCTCCTTGGCCTCTGCCCCAGGTGCTAGAGTGGCTCTGGTCGCAACAGAGCAACGCCCCAGAGGGGCAGAGCATCGCCCCGTGGTGGGCAGAGCATCGCCCCCTGGTGGGCGTGCCGGGTGGATCCCGGTCGGGCGCATGCGGGAGTCTCTCTGACTGTCTCTCCCCATTTCCAGCTTCAGAAAAATACAAAAAAAAAAAAAAAAAAAAAAAAAAAAAAAAGATAGATTTAACTATAGTAAGTTGTTTTATAAAGATTTATTCTGCCAAACTTAGTGAAAACCAGACATGAAGTACTTGGTAAGTAATTATTATCTGCTTTAACTTGCTGTAACTCTGCTTTATAAATTTTATACAGTAAAGTTACTTCCCTACTTTATAAATCACCATGACTGTGGAACCCGTGGGCGGTTAGAAAATGTTACTACTAACAGAGATACAGAAGTGGGCAGTAGGTGTAAAAAGGTGAACTCCCCCGGGTCTAGTAGTGTCATCGCTGTGCCTCTGAAAGGCTCGGCCTGGCCCTTGCCACCTCCCCTGTCCCCAGTCTGGCTCCCAGTGTCCGCTTTCAAGTCTTCCCAGAACCCCAGACCGGAGACCCAGGGAAAACATATCCTGATTGAATGAGATGCAGGCCAGCAAGAGATTAAAAAAAAATTCAAATTTCTTTCCCCATTCAAGTTGAGCCCTAGGAGCTCATCCTGGTCAACTTATCTGACAACGAATTCAGAACAGGTGGAGAAGACAGGTGAGCGTCACTTAACGGAAACCCTCAGAGGTCTGAAAAACTCCATGTGGCAAGATTTTAAACCTTAGCAATGAATGCTCATAATGAACAAAGGTCCCCTCCCCACTACATGGACTCATCTAATGGCGTCGCCTCTGGAAGCAATGGGGTCATCTCTGTGGGACGACAGAAAACAGGATGGAAATGCCTGAGGGATGGGCTCTGACCCTTCTGGTGGGGCCGGAGTTCGGCAACTGCACGTGGGCAGCTGTCTTCCAAGTTGCCTGCTGGCAAAGAACATGCCTGCTTGCTAAGAATATTCTGTCTAATCTCTTTTTCTGAAAAACATCCTGTTTTTCCTGAAAGTACGGGGGTTGGGGCCACACACGGCTTCCCTGTCCGTTGGATGGATGCCATCTAGCGATAAAACGTGGTAAACCAGACGCACACAGCTCATCGGCTGCTGACAGCACAGTACCTCAGCCTTCCCCATCAGGGGAGTACAGACGGAGTGATTTTAACCCAAATGGCACGGCCCTTTTCTCCTACCTGCCCAGGCTGGTGGATCCTCAGTTGTATCGGGGGGGGGGGGGTACTTCAGGGGCTGTCTCACATGTAGTAATCAAGGACCTGTATGATGGGCCTGGCTGTGTAGCTCAGTCAATCAAGAACATCGTCCTGAAACGCCAAGGCTGCAGGTTCCATCCCCGGTCAGGGCACATACAGAACGTGACCAATGAGTGCTCAACTAAGTGGAACAGCAAAGGAATGCATCCTGCTCTGTCTCTCTCCCTTCCTAACTCTTTCTCTAAATTTAATTGATTTAAAAAATAATAAGCTGGCCCTGGCTGGTTGGCTTAGTGGTAGAGCGTCGGCCCAGTATGTGGAAGTCCCAGGTTTGATTCCTGGCCAGAGCACACAGGAGAAGTGCCCATCTACTTCTCCACCCTTCCCTCTCTTCTTTCTCTCTCTCTCTCTCTCTCTCTTCCCCTCTTGCAGCCAAGGCTCCATTGGAGCAAAGTTGACCAGGGCACTGAGGACGGCTTCATGGTCTCCAACTTAGGCACTAGAATGGCTCTGGTCACACGGGAGCAACGCCCCAGATGGGCAGAGCATCGCCCCCTGGGGGCATGCCGGGTGGATCCAAGTCGGGCGCATGCGGGAGTCTATCCGTCTGCCTCCCTGCTTATCACTTCAGAAAAATACAAAAAGAAGAATAAGAGGAGGAAGAGGAGGAGGAGGAGAAGGAGGAGGAGGAAGAGGAGGAGGAAGCTGCTGTGTGTTTCCAATGCCCCATGGAAGCTTCTGCCCTTCTCCTGCTCTCACTGCTTCATGAATGTCTGTCGCCCGAGAAGAAACTCAAGTCTCCTGCACATCACCACCCTGCAGCGCCTTCCTCGTAAGGGCAGGAGTGATGGATGGGCCACCGGCTCCAGGGTAGCACTGAATTCTGCATCCACTGGGGTGGAGGCACTTGGGCCTGAAGCCAGCCGCCTGTACCCCGAGTCTCTCAGATTTTCTTCAACAAGAAGGCCCTCATTGCAGGGCTGGGTGGGGAGCAGGCTGTGCAGGCCTTGAGACTCCCCAAATCCAACACTGAGGACCCTGCTCGGTGTAAAGGCGAGGGGTAGGGAGACGACACCCAGAAACCTACCCAAACCGCCCCTGATCTTCTGTCAAAACCCACCACCCTCCACAAGAGCCAAGAGGTGGGAAAAAGCCCAATGCACATCAGATAAGTGGGGAAACAAAATGTGGTATATCCACTCAGTGGGATATGTATAACTCAGCATTTAAAAGGAAGGAAATTCTGGCCTGACCTGCGGTGGCGCGGTGGATAAAGCGTCGACCTGAAAATGCTGAGGTCGCCGGTTCGAAACCCTGGGCTTGCCTGATCAAGGCACATATGGGAGTTGATGCTTCCAGCTCCTCCCCCCTTCTCTCTGTCTGTCTCTCCTCTCTCTCTCTCTCTCTCCCTCTGTCTCTCCCTCTCCTCTCTAAAATGAATAAATTTTTTTAAAAAATTTAATAAATAAATAAAAGGAAGGAAATTCTGAAACACAGGTAAACACAGATGAACCTTGAAAACATCATCCTAAGTGAGATAAGCCGTACATCATAAAAAGGCAAATCCCACTTACACCTAGTGTGACCAAATTCACAGAGACAGAGAGAAGAATGGCGGCCGCCAGGGGAGGGGGGGAGGGGGCGAGGGGGCGGAAGATGGGGCGTCGGTGTTGAACGGGTACGGCACTTCAGTTGTGCAGGATGCAGAGAGTTCTGGAGGTTGATTACCCAATGGGAACGCACTTAACTGTGCATTTAAAAATGGTTAAGATGGCAAGTTTTCCATTATGTGTATTTCACTGCAATTTCTAAAAAAACAAAAACTGAAAAGCAACGCTCTCCTGAAATAGCTGCGACCCGGGGAGGAGTGTGAAGAGAGCACAGCGCAGCTCTGCGCTTTCTCACGCGGCCCTCAGGCCCCAGGCGCGCACGGATACCACGGGGCCCGCGTGCCCGGCTTCCCCGGGGAGTTTCACACAGACGGTGAGGATGCCAGATGGCAGGGCTGGGCAGGGTGGGCACGGTGATGGGGAGGGGAGGAGGGGCCCACTGCTCACCCGGGCTCTGTGCACCTCATTTAGCCATGGACAGGGCCCGGCAGCAGCGGGCACTGGTCCTCCTGCCCATCTGTCTCGCCCTGGCCTTGGCCCTGACCGCCCTGGGCAGCAGCCACTGGTGCGAGGGGACCCGGCGGATGTCAAAACCGCTGTGCCAGGGCCACGCGGGAGGGCCACACTGCGTTCATGTCAGCAGGGGCAGCGGTGACGGCCAGAAGGACAACGAGAGCCAGGCCGTCCAGTACATCTGGGAGACCGGGGACGACAAGTTTATCGCCCGCAGGTTCCACGCGGGGCTCTGGCAGTCCTGCGAGGAGAGTCTCAGCAGCGCAGGTGAGCGTGCCCGCAGGCTATGGGGGTGGCGGGGGCGGAACACAGTCCCGGAGCCGAACCGAACCGGGCTGCCTGGGTTTGAATCCCAGCTCTGCTGCTGACTGCCGGTGTGCAGCCTTGAGGTATATCTCATCTCTTCTCCAAGCCTCAGTTTTCTCATCTATACAATGGGAGCAATAGCGGTATAAAGATGAAATGACCAGATTCACATAACGCCCTGGCAATGGAACCTAACATGGTGTCAGTATTATTCAACATTAGTTTTTACACTTTCTGGTGTTACTCGCCCCCGGGAGAATTGAAAGTGACCTCACTTGACTCTAAGCTGCGTCCCCGCATTTTTAAGGGGTCTAGGCATGGAAGATCCTCTTAGAAAACAGACCTTGAACATCATCCGCTGGTCAGGGAGCCCCTCTGCAGAGCACTTCCCAGGAACAACACCCTTCACAAGTGGGACCTTTATCTCTGGTTATTCTTGAAACAACCCAGCAAGTGGATGCTACGTCCTCAGCTCTGGAGTGGAACCGCAGCCTCAGGGGGTGTGACGTCAGGAAGCTGACAAGCCCATTCCCTCCCTTCCCCACCACAGTCCTCAGCCTCGACCCCTCAACATCCTTTTAACTTCTGTGGGTTGGACAGGGCGGTGGTGAGGGAAATGGAGGAAGAGAGGAAAAGGAAGGAGGAGGATTTGGAGCATGTTTTAGAAAAGAATGTTTTTGCATCATAAAAAAAAACTGAGGGGGCCCTGGCCGGTTGGCTCAGCGGTAGAGCGTCGGCCTGGCGTGCGGGGGACCAGGGTTTGATTCCCAGCCAGGGCACACAGGAGAAGCGCCCATTTGCTTCTCCACCCCCCCCCCCCTTCCTCTCTGTCTCTCTCTTCCCCTCCCGCAGCCAAGGCTCCATTGGAGCAAAGATGGCCCGGGCGCTGGGGATGGCTCCTTGGCCTCTGCCCCAGGCGCTAGAGTGGCTCTGGTCGCGGCAGAGCGACGCCCCGGAGGGGCAGAGCATTGCCCCCTGGTGGGAAGAGCATCGCCCCTGGTGGGCGTGCCGGGTGGATCCCAGTCGGGCGCATGCGGGAGTCTGTCTGACTCTCTCTCCCCGTTTCCAGCTTCAGAAAAATACAAAAAAAAAAAAAACCCAAAACACTGAGGGGGGGGGTGATGGACTCCTCAGTGGAAGGCAGCCTGTGGCCTGGCCCCTGTGCAAGGCCAGGACGCTCTTCTGTCCTGCTGAGAGCACGCCTTCAGGGTGGAAAGGGGGTGTCTAAGTAACAGGCAACAATAAAGAACCCTCTGAGACACTGTGTGCTCCTCCCCATCCCCGCCCCGAGGGTCACTGCAGGGGGCAGTGCCCAGCCTTCCCTCCCTCCTGCACAGGAGGCCAGTGCCCGTGGCCTTGGCCTTGGCGTCAACGTGGAGCGGACACTGCAGGGGGCAGTGCCCACCTTCCCTCCCTCCTGCACAGGAGGCCAGTGCCCGTGGCCTTGGCGTCAGCGTGGAGCGGACACTGCAGGGGGCAGTGCCCACCTTCCCTCCCTCCTGCACAGGAGGCCAGTGCCCGTGGCCTTGGCCTTGGCGTCAACGTGGAGCGGACACTGCAGGGGGCAGTGCCCACCTTCCCTCCCTCCTGCACAGGAGGCCAGTGCCCGTGGCCTTGGCGTCAGCGTGGAGCGGACACTGCAGGGGCACGGGGAGCTGAGGCTACAGGAGGGCCCTTCCTCACCCCTCCGGTGGGCAGTGCCCCTTCTCCTTGTGAGTCCGCTGTCGCTGTCGCTACCCTCATGACAGACTCGGGAACTCATGACCCCACCTCTGGAGGGTCTCTGAGACAGTCTCAGGCTGTGGGTTTGGAAAGTATGGTCCCCATACCCATAGGCAAATTGGGGGGAACTTCTACCCCCCTTCCAAGTCCCCGCCAAAGGGCTGTCTAGTTCTATTGCCATGGCCACGTGTAAGCGTCACACCACTTAGCAAATGTTGGGGTGCATTACAGTCATCCAGGAATTTTTTCAAACTCCAGGTGCCTGGCCCTGGAGATTCTGACTCAACAGGTCTGAAATGGGGTCTAAAAATCTGCATTCCTTTGAAAAACATTTTATCCAAGGTGGCATTTTCGCATAGATGAGATATTGAGTCATTTTGAAAGGCTTACAAGAAAACCTACAAGGTCTGACCGGTAGTGGCGCAGTGGATAGACCGTCGACCTGGGGTGCTGAGGACTCAGGTTCAAAACCCTGGTGTTACCTGTATTTACAATCGGCTCCCCCATGTCCCAGGGGACAGCAAAGCGCCCCGGAAGGGGGGACTCACTGAAGTGTGGGACAGGTCACTAATAACCATTCCCATAGTGGCCCCAGGACAAGGAGAATGAGGAAACACGAGGTGAGTGAACCATAGTGGTGAGAACTGAGATAAAACTGCAAGGAGAACTGTGACGATGGTTGTATCAAAGACTCACACATGATGTGGGGGTGGAAAGGAGGAAGAGGTTATTTGAGCTCCAGGTAGACAGAAGTTTCCAGAAAGGAGGTGGCCAGGGGTGCAGGCCTCAGAGCCGGACTGATTTTACGAGGTGGACACCGGGCAGGCGGGTATCCTAGGCGGACACTGAGCGAGGGGAGATCGGAGGCAGGACAGTCCAGGTGTCGTATGAGGACACAAACAGGGCAGAGGAGGAAGCTCCGTCACAGGAGAACTTAACTCACGGGGCTCTTCCGTGACGCCTGAGGCAGCCGCTCGTCCCCTGCAAGGCGGGGTCATGGTCCCCCCAGGACAAGGAACTGCGTGGGACGACATTCCCTGGGACGAAAACTCCTTGTTGGAGAAAATGAGCAGCACCCCCTCCCCTCCTCGTCATGTCAGAGAGGCGAGGCTGTGGCGGAACCTGGACTTGAGAACAAGGGTTGGAAAATGAGGGGCATGGGGGCTGCTTCCCCAGGCAGGGCCAGGGGGCCGGGAGAAAGGGCTCTTCGTGGGCGGGGCTTGACACGGTGGGACAGGATCCCTCATCCCTCAGGTGACAGCAAAGCTACGAGATGCGGGAGGATCCGACGCAGCTGCGGACGGCCTACCCGCGCGTGGCGTGTGCCTCCCGTGTCGGCACAGACGCTGGGCACGTGGATGACACATGGTCCCTGGGCTCCCTGAGACAGGCTACCATTGCCCCCGTGGCAGAAGGAGGGCTTCGTCAGCCTAAAACAGGGCCGAAAGCGCAGGGAGGGTCTGTGCCAGGGTCTTGCAGGCTTCTTCCTCCGGAGACAGGAGTCCCTGGGTGCTCTTACCAACCACGGAGTGGGCACCACACGCACCACCTTCTCGGGGACCCCGCCACCGAAAGGTTTTCATACCTCGTCACGAACACACGCCGCCGGAGTCCACAGGAGGGTGAGGTCCTCGGGGATGCGTGGGCAAAGCCAGGCAGACACAAGGGATGTGCGGACCCCTTGCTCATTTACGTGCACCTCATGTGATTTACCTCGAGCCAGAGAGAGACTTGAACCTGTGTCTTGGTGGGTTTATTTGGAGATGACTGCCCAGAGACTCCTGCTATTAAATAAAAAGGGTTTGAATAGTCATTTCTCGGTATCTTAAAAACGTGGCCTCGGCCCCAGGAAGCACGTCTGCAGCAGACCGTGGCCGGGGGCTCCCAGCTCGATGTCACTGAATGTGGACGTTTGCTCCCTTGTCTCATCTGTCTCGAGCATCTGGGAGGTTCGGGGTGAACAGGGATGCTCCTAGACGGCGCTGCAGAGAGAGGGTCAGAGGCGCGAGGGGAGCTCGGCAGGCTGGCTGTGCGGACCCCGGTCTGAGGAAGCTCTGGGGACTGGGACAGGGACGGGGCGCACGGGGTGTTTCCCTCCACCTCAGCTCCGTCTCTGACCCCTAACAGGGGACCCTCCCTGGGAGCCTGTCCCTGAAGTGCCATTTCAAGACAGCCTCTGCGCGAGGGGCCTCGAGCAGCTCTGCCCTTGCCCCCTGCGCCCTCGCGGGCCTCTAAAGGGAGACAGCAGCTCAGCCTGGGACGCTGAGGACCCAAGTGCGAAACCCCGAGGTCGCAAGCTTGAGCGCGGGGTCACTGGCTGGAACGTGGGATCATAGACATGACCCCAGGGTCCCTGGCTTGAATCCAAAGGTCACTGGCTTAACGCCAAGGTTGCTGACTTGAGCAAGGGGGTCACTGGCTTGGCTGGAGCCCCCCCCCCTCGGGTCAAGGCACCTATGAGAAAACAGTCAATGAACAACTAAAGTGCAGCAACTACAGGTTGATGCTTCTCACCTCCCTGCCTGTCTGTCTGTTCCTGTCTGTCCCTCTTTCTCCCACTGTCCAAAAGAAAACAAAACAAAAAAAAAGAAATGGTTTTATTTTCAAGTAGTTTCTTCATAGGAATGAAAGTATATTTTAGGATTAAAATGAAAGAGGGAAACCAGTCATATACTTAGAAAAATCACCTCTAAAACATTGATGGAAAAATTTAAATAAATAAATGAACGAAAGGAGACAGCACCTTGGCTGCCTCTCTCTGAAATGAACCTTGGAAACAGAAAGTCCTGGCGGAGGCTTAGACAAAATGCCCCTCTGTGGGTTAATGAATTAGTGAACAAGCTGTGTTGGTCTCCGATTGTACGGCCCTCTGCTAAGCTCAAAAAGCGTAAGGACAGAGGGGCCCAGGCGCCCCACCGGGGGCGGGGGGACAGCGGAGGAGGCGCGACAGAGGCCGTCTCCAGGGCCTTGGACATCACGCCCTCGGCTGGCTGGCCACACGCTGCCGAGTTACGGAGCGCCCGCCACCCTGGCTTCATGGGATTTGTAAGGGTTTTTCTTTTTAATCCTGCTGGGCTTACTCAGAAGGAACGCCACTTCTGGGGATTGATGGGAATCAAGGGGTCACCGCGGTCTGACTGCTGTCGCCCAGGCTAACTCGTCCTCCTGAGCTATTGTCAGCTCTCTTCATCTCCTTGGCCTGGCCACTGGCTCCGGACCTGGCCCCTGCCTTAGTCCCGGGAGAAGGGGCACCTCTTCCGAAGACGAAAGAGACTGTTTCTCGTCCGTGCACAATGCGGAAGGACAGCAGGTGTTGACGAAGAAAAGGGCCTGGGTCTTGGGACGAGGGGCGGAGGACCCAATTTCAATTCCTGGCTCTTGCAGCTGGTTTGAGCCTGGCCACCAAACCTGCACTGTGTGGATGTTTGGACCCCCCTCCATCAGTAATTAGACACAGAAACAAGTGTGAGGCAGTTCACAAAGCACTCTCACAATGGAGGGCTCTTATCATGCCCACTTTTCAGATGAAGAAAGCGAGGCTTAGCGGTGAAGAAACTGCCTCTGACGACTGACCGTGGCAGAGCCAGGCACAAGAAAGAGCCAGGCCCCTTGAATGTAAACGCCACGTGCCACCCTGATGTCCCTCCCCCTCTGTTGTCCTCACTGCCGGCCCGACTCACCGGGGCGTCAGAGGGATCTGATGAGATGGAATGGGAGAGGGGTCGCATGCAGCAGCCCGCTGTGCTCTGTGAGGGAGCAGGGTGAACCCTGAGATTCCCCCGTGCTGGGGGGACCTCCCTGGTAGGACCGGAGGACTGGGACAAGTTTCTGCCACTGTGATCATAATCCCTCCACCGCTGCCACGATCGGGGACTCAGCCAGGAAAAGTGTCCACTTCCGTCAAGCCAGGGGTGACTCAGTGACAAAGCTGTAAGGCCCCTGCCGCTGAATTGAAGGTTGGCAGCCGGGTCCCTGACTCTGGCCCTCAGCCCCAGATGGCACACACACCGTCCCGCGGGCCGTTTGTTCTGGACAGCCAGGTGACAGACGCATTCCTGCCACAGGAGCAAGGGGGAAGGCACCCCTGCGGGACAGCCCCATCCGACGTCTGCATCGTAAAGCCTGCATGTTCCTCTTCTCCCCGCAGCCCCACGGAGGGGCAGGCAGGGCAGGGGCGAAGGGACGGGGAGGGCCCCGTTTGGGGAGGACAGGCTGGCAGAGCGTCAAGTTGATGACCTCCAGGAGATACTCTTGCTCTCTGAGCTCCAGACCAGCTCAGGAAAGCGCACACTGAGCCGAGCTAAAGCAAGTCACTTGAAGTCCTGCTGGTTTACCAGTGCGGGCTCACCTTTGGTTTATACCAGGGGTCCCCAAACTACGGCCCGCGGGCCACATGCAGCCCCCTGAGGCCATTTATCTGGCCCCCGCCGCACTTCTGGAAGGGGCACCTCTTTCATTGGTGGTCAGTGAGAGGAGCATAGTTCCCATTGAAATACTGGTCAGTTGGTTGATTTAAATTTACTTGTTCTTTATTTTAAATATTGTATTTGTTCCTATTTTGTTTTTTTTACTTTAAAATAAGATCTGTGCAGTGTGCATAGGGATTTGTTCATAGTTTTTTTTATAGTCTGGCCCTCCAACGGTCTGAGGGACAGTGAACTGGCCCCCTGTGTAAAAAGTTTGGGGACCCCTGGTTTATACCATAGTCTAGTAAATGTGTCACTGCAGGAAAAGACACGTGCATGCTAGTTAGAAATACTTTATTGCTAAATAATGCTCACCATCATCTGAGCCTGCAGCGAGCTGTAATTGTCTTGCTGGTGGGGGGACTTACTCTCAAGCATAAAACTCACCACAGCGGCAGAGCGCAGTAAAGCGACACACAGTGAAACAAGGTATGCCTGTGCTGTCCGGGAGAACTCCCGCTGTTCCAGTACGGTGTAAGCGCGTGTTAACTGTGAGAGAAGTTTTCCGCTGTCTCAGTCAATCGGCAAAGCAAGGCTAACATGGGGACTATTGAAGCAACTTTAGAGAAAGTAAAACCATTCATTCCTCTTTTTCTTTTCTAAGAAATTAAATTTAATGGGGTGGCACTGATCCATAAGAGTACGTAGGTTTCAAGTAAACATCTCTATAGCATTAGAACTGTTGACTGTGTGTGTGCCCATCACTCGAAGTCCGATCATGTTCCGTCACCGTATACTTGTTCCTCTGTTTCCCTCTCTCCTTCACCCCCCACCCCCCAGTAATACTTCACTTTTATGTATGTCCATGAGTCTCAGTTTTATATCCCACCTATGTGTGAAGTCATATAGTTCTCAGCTTTTTCTGATTTACTTATTTCCCTCAGTATAATGTTCTCAGGGTCCATCCATGTTGTCGTGAATGGCAATATGTCATCATTTCTCGTGGCTGAGTAGGATTCCACTGCATATGCATGCCACATCTTCTTTATCCAATCCTCTTTCGAGATACACTTTGGTTGTTTCCATGTCTTGGCCACTGTGAATAATGCTGCAGTGAACATGGGGTGCATGTGTGTTTGCTTACCAATGTTTTGAGTTTTGGGGGTAGATACCCAGTAGAGGGATTGCTGCATCATAGAGTAACTTTTTTTTTTTTTTTTTTTGAGGAACTGCCATACTTTCTTCCATAATGATGGTATAATTTGCATTTCCACCAGCAGTGAATGAGGGTTCCTTTTTCTCCACAGCCTCTCCAACACCTGTTATTACCTGTCCTGTTGAGAACAGCCAACCTAACAGGTGTGAGCTGTTACCTCATTGTGGTTTTGATTTGCATTTCTCTAACAGCCAACGGAGATGAACATCTTTTCAGCCATTTATTTGTTGTTTGTGTGGTTTCATGAGGGAAGAGCCTGCTCAGGTCTTCTCAATGTTTTTTAACGGGATTGTTTGTTTGTTGCTGAACTTTGTGAGTTCTATATATATTGAGAATATTATCCCCTTATTAGAGCTGTTGTTTGTGAATATCGATCAACTCCTACTTGGTTGTCTCTTTTATTGTTTTGTCAGTTTCTTTTGCTGTGCAGAAACTTTTTAGTTTGAGATAGTCCCATTTGTTTATTTTTGCCTTTACTTCCCTTGCCTTTGGGATAAAATTCATAAAATGTTCTCTATGGCTGAAGTCCATAAGCATTTAGGCCTTTGATCCATTTTATTTTTATTTATTATTTTATTTTATTATTATTTATTTTTGTATTTTTCTGAAGTGAGAAGCAGGGAGGCAGAGAGACAGACTCCTGCATGTGCCTGACTGGGATCCACTCAGCATGCCTACTAAGGGGCGATGCTCTGCCCATCTGGGGTGTTGCTCTGTTGCAATCGGAGCCATTCTAGCACCTGAGGCAGAGGCCATGGAGCCATCCTCAGTGTCTGGGCCAACTTTGCTCCAATGGAAACTTGGCTGTAGGAGGAGAAGAGAGAGTTAGAGAAAAAGGAGAGGGGGAAGGATGGAGAAGCAGATGGGCGCTTCTCCTGTGTGCCCTGACTGGGAATTGAACCCAGGACTTCCACATGCCAGGCGGATGCTCTACCAATGAGCCAACCGGCCAGGGTGATCTTTGATCCATTTTAAATTAATTTTTGTGCAAGAGAACAAACTGTAGTCAAGTTTCATTCTTTTGCATGTAGCTTTCCAATTTTCCCAGTAACATTTATTGAAGAGGCTTTCTTCATTGTGTGTTTTTGGCTCCTTTATCAAAAAATTATTTGTCCATATATATGTGATTTTATTTCTGGGCTCTGGATTCTGTCCCATTGGTCTGTATGTCTGTTTTTCTGCCACTTCCATGCTGTTTTGATTATCGTGGCACCGTGGTATAATTGGAATTCAGGTAGTGTGATACCTCTGGCTTCATTCTTTTTTCTCAGGATTGTTTTTGCCTATTCAGGGTTTTTAGTAGTTCCATACAAATCTGGTGATTTCTTTGATCTGTTTCTTTTTAAAATAACATTGGATTTTTAAATGGGGATAGCATTAAATTTGTGTTTGTTTTGGGTAATATGGCCATCTTAACTATGTTGGTTCTTCTGATCCATGAACATAGAATATTTTTCCATTTCATTGTGTCTTTTTTAATTTCTTTCAGTAATTCTTTGTTGTTTTCAGTATATAGGTTCTTCACATTCTTTGTTAAGTTTATTCCTAGGTATTTGATTTTTGTTGTTGTTGCAGTTGTAAAGGCATTTATTTTTCATTTCATCTTCTGAAGTTTCATTGTTGGTGTATAGAAAGCAGTGGACTTTTGTATGTTTTGTATCCTGCAACTTTACTCTATTTGTTTATTGTTTCTCATAGTTCTTCGGTGGAGTCTTTGGGGTTTTCTACATACAGGATGATGACATATGCAAAAAGTGATACCGTTTTCTTTCTTTCTCTGGCTAAGACTTCCAGAACTATATTGAATAAGAGTGAAGAGAGTGGGCAGCCTTGTCTTGTTCCTGATTTTAGAGGAAAAGCTTTCTGTTTTTCACCATTTAGTATGATATTGGCTGATGGTTTGTCACACATAGCCTTTATTATGTTGAGGTACTTTCCTTCTACACCCATTTTATTGAGTCCTTTAATCATAAATGAGTGTTGTATCTTATCGAATTTTTTCTGCACCTATTGATAGGATCATATGGTTTTGTCCTTTCTTGTTGATGTGGTGTGTCATATTGACTGATTTACGTATGCTGACCCATCCTGTGCACCTGGAATGAATCCCACTTGATTGTGATGCATTATTTTTTTAAATGTATTGTTGTGTTCAATTTGAGGATCTAACTCTTTCCATAGGCTTGGGAAGTTCTCATCAATTATTTGAATAAAATTTCCAGCCCCTTCCCCTTCTCTTCTTCTCATATACCTGTTAGTCTTATATTGCTTTCTGATGAAGTCAGACAATTCTCGTATAACTCTATCACTTTTTTTTTAATTATTGAGTCTCTCTCTTCTTCTCTTACAGCATCACTAGTTGCCAGTCTTCAATGTCACTGGTTCTATCCTCTATCTGGCTAAACATGCTAGTTCACTTTTCAGGTCATGTATTGAGTTCTTCATCTCTGTTGTTAAAGTTGCAATCTCCTTGGGGAAGTACTCGTTTTGTTTTCTGAGCTCAGTAGGTTGCCTATCGGTATTTTCTCACATCTCATTGAGTATTTTTCAAAACTTCATGTTTGAATTCTCTGCCATTTAACTCCCAAGTTCCCATGTGATTGAGATTGCTTTCTAGAGATTTTTCATTTTCTTTCTGTACTGTGTCTCTCTCTGTTATTCAAGGCAGTTAATCTCCACTTAGGTAACATGTGAGAGCGGTAGTGCCCTTGCCAGATGTTTTTCTATTACTTTCCAGTAGGTGGCGCTGGATCACAAGTTTTAGCTCCAAAATCCTCAGGCTGAGCTCCCGGAGATGCAGCCACCGTGTTGATGACGGTGGGGCAGGCTGTGAGGGCTTTCAGGCTCTCTTTGTCTATTTTCCTCCTGGCTACTGCGGCGATCTCAGGCCCCCATGTGTTCTTGCCTGTGTCCTGGCAGACGGGGGACCAGAGAGAGAGTGCCCCTGTCCTTCAGGGGAAGCAGTGGTTCTGGGGTATGCCACTGTCATTCTCTGTACCCCACAAGGGGAGGGAGTTGGGGTCCGGGAGGCTGGGAGGCCGTCCTCTGTATTTCTCAGTCTCTGTCCTGAGTGCGGGCCACCAGCAGACAGAGGGAGCCCTGCCCGTGTCCCCGAGTTTTGAGTTTTGTCTCCTGCCTTGTCCCCACAGTGTGTCTGCTTTGTTTCAGCACTTCTCCAAGTGCCCCCGCCCCGCCCCAATTTCTCCGCTCCTCCACGCAGAGGAAAACCCAGACAGACCGGACCCCTTCCCTGTCCCGAGCCCCGCCTTGAGCTCTTCTCCTCCACCTTCCCACCTTTAGCCGCCTGGATGCACAGATCTTCCCAGCGATTCTGTGATACCGCGAGCCCAGCTGGGGTTCCTTCGCTGAGTGCTAGCTGTTCAGCCTGTCGGTGTTTCCAGGGGAGGGATCAAGGGTATCTCCCATGCCGCCATTGCTCTGATGTCAACTGAAAGCCATCCCTTTGAAGAGTTGGTGACCTAAGCCCCTTAGCTTTGGCGCCTTGAGCCATTTCGGCTACCGCTGGCCCAGACTGGGAGCAGCTCCCTGGGTCTCGAGTATCTTTGTATCCCGGGCAACTTCCCTGCTACCCGCTGGATGGCATTAAATCAGTGACGTGGGGAGACAGCATTGGGCTGGGCCTCTGCAGACCTGAGTCCTAAAGCGGAAACTGCCTCTACCTGTTTGTCTTGTACCCATCATTCCGCCTCTGCGGTCTCTGGACACACTCATCTAAAACATGCAGGGGAAAAATATAACACAATATGCAGGGGAAAGCCAGGTGATTTCCTGGGCTCCTCTTACTCCAGTCTTCAATTTGGGGCTGAGATATTAATGGAAAGTGGAGTACCCACCTGGGACAGGTCCCCACAAGTGATTTGCTGTGTTCTCAATCCTCCATCGGTCATTCAGCTCCAAGCCAGAATTTGGTTACATCCATACACCAAGTGTATATTCATGGACTGAGCTCTTTCAAATGAACTCTGCCTCCAAGGTAGCAATGCAAGCTTTGACAGGCAGGGGGTGCTATGGGATGATCAGAAAGGCAAAGTGCACCTCCCAGGTACGCTGAGTAAGTGTGCTGGTGGCTTCTGCCCAGTACCTGGTGCATGCACAATACCTTCTCCCTTTCTCTTCGTACTGCAGGAAGCATGTTGGAAGGCAAGTAACTGGGTCATTTAGTAACAGAGATAGTTCTGAATCTGTTCAAATGCATTTTAAAAGAATCATTAACTTTGTTTCTTTCCCTCTAGCCAGAAACAAATTATTTGAGACTCCTACCATAATGGATGCCATTTGGGAAGCTGAGAACAACTGGTCTAAGGCTGTCAGTATCAGGCTGGCTGGACGGGCTAGGTTCTGTCACAGTAACAGACAACCCCCAAATCCCAGTGGTTTATACCAACAAATTCATTTGTAGCTCATTCTGTATATACTTTTTGGGTTGACAAAGAATGTCTCCCCACAGTAACCATTCAGGGACTCGAGCCCTATCTGGACATGTGTTTCTGTGATCATAGAGGCAAGGGGGCAAACACCGAGTGGACAGTACATTGGCTTTGCAAACTTCTGACCGGAAGTGACCCACCTGACTTCTCCCAATTCATTCACCAGAGAAAGTCACATGGCCAAGCCTGGCTTCACTGGGGCCGGATTGGATCGTGTTCTCGGCAGGGGCACCGCATGTCTGGAACCATGAAACAGCCTGCCACACTCCCCAGTCCTCGTTCAAAATGACCTGGGATCCGCTGGAGGACCTGGGAACACAGCTGGCCCCTAATTGTCAAGGTTGACAGTACTTATGGAGATATTCTCTTTACCTTCTAGGCGAAAAGTGTAAGAGTTTCCAGAGTATAATCCCAGCTGAAGAACAAGGTGAAAACCTTATTTATGTTCTGTCCACTGGCTCCTCTCACAATCTGAATAATTTTTATTATTATTTTTGCTGGGGTGGGAGAAAAGATGAGAGAATTCTTTATAAATGTTTTCATTAAATTGAGTCCAAAAGTTAGAACCACTGGCTCTCTTCATGTACCTCGTAGTCAGTGGTGTTAGAAAATGATTTTAAAAAAACTTGTATAAGTTTGTTTAGCTTCTTCTTTAAAAAGACAACATGTTCCGGTAGAATGAAAACACAATGTTAATTTTCAAACTAGGGAATGGAGACACTAGTATCTCTCATGCACCCACATCAGAGTTTTGCTCTAGCTATTTTATTTATTTATTTATTTATCTGAAGTAAGAAGTGGGGAGGCAGAGAGACAGACTCCCTAATGTGCCCAACCAGGATCCACCTGGCATACCCACCAGGGGGCGATGTTCTGCCCATCTGGGGCATTGCTCTGTTGCAACTGGAGCCATTCTAGTGCCTGAGGCAGAGGCCATGGAGCCGTCCTCAGTGCCTGGGCCAGCTTTGCTCCAATGGAGCCTTGGCTGCGGGAGGGGAGGAGAAAGACAGGGAGAAAGGAGAGGGGAAGGATGGAGAAGCAGATGGGCGCTTCTCCTGTGTGCCCTGACCTGGAATTGAACCTGGGGCTCCTGCACGCCGGGCCAACACTCTACCACTGAGCCAACCGGCCAGGGCCTTTATTTTATTTTTTACTCCCAGCTAAGGGTAGTCTTACGAAGACCTCTTGCGAGCCCTGGGAGCCCCCTTTCCTGGCCAGCTGCTCAAGAGTCAGCAGAGGTGTCTGACTTTCACCTCGTGCTGTTTGTTGTTTATTTTTTGTCTCGGACATGAACTTCAATTAGGATTGAGTATCCTAATACGGCTGAATTCCAAATGCCCAGTGTCCCTCTCACTCCCGCCTTCTGCAGGTGTGCTGTGGCTATCCATCGGGGCGGAGGTCCTGAACATCCTTCTGATGCTGACAAGTGCCATTCTTCTGGGCTCCAGAGTGAGCAGTCGCAGCTCCGGATCCCACTGGTTCCAGGTGGACGCCTCCGTGGCCATCCTCATGGTGCTGGCAGGTACTCCCCAACAGCGTCGCCAGAGCGGGCACACCCCCTCGGCCTGCCCCTGAGGGCATCGCAAAGCTTCAGGCTGGCTCTGCCCGGTCCGTGGCCAGTTACGCAGGAGACCTGGGCCACCGGAAAAGTCACCGAGCTAATCCCCCTGGGGGGCACCAGGAGGCTTAGGGTGATGGGTGAGAAGAAAGGGGAGAGGCAGGGGAGGTGAATAAGATGGATAAGTGTGCTTTATCACAGCCCTGGGAGGGGAGCCCACCGGCCTGAGAACAGAAGTGGCCCCGATTAGGGCCATGGTTAGGCCTGGGTCTATGGGGAAGTCCTGTCTGGGCTCAGACCTCTGCTACCCGATGGCTGTGTGACCCCGGGCAAGTTATCTAGTTTCTCTATGCTAGACATCTTAAAAGGCTGTGGTGATGGCCTGGCCCGTGGTGGCTCAGTGGACAGAGCATTGACCTGACGTCCCAAGCTCAAAACCCCTAAGGTCCTGGCTTGAGCTCAGGCTCACCCACTTGAGTACAGGGTTGCTGACTTGAGCGTGGGATCATAGAAATGATCCCATGGTCGCTGCCTTGAAGCCCAAGGTCGCTGGCTTGAGCAAGGGGTCCCTGGCTCAGCTGGAGCCCCCCATTCCCACATCAAGGCACGCATGAGAAACAATGAGCAATTAAAGTGCTGCAGCTACAAGTTGATGCTTCTCATCTCTGTCTCTCTCTCTCATGCATGAAAAAAAAAAGATAAAATCTAATTTCTGGATTTCCACAGCACAGAGCCAGGCCATGGACTCCTGGAGGCTCCTCCTCCCTGCGTCCTGGCATCCCCCAAGGCCCCCCAAGGCCATGAGTGTGCCTCCTTCTAGATGTCTGCTTTAGGTCCAGCTGTGTGAATGAGATATCTGGGAGGGTATTTAAGGGTTCATAAGTTCAGGTACATCGTAAGGCCTTTAGATATCTCCCTTCACATATAAATAATCGCTGCTCGTTTCTATCTGAATCATTGACATCGACCCCTAGTGGGCATCTGCCCACCATACTTTTATTAAGTTAAAATGGATTTGTAATTAGCATCCCTGAAAAAGAAAGATGAAACAACTAATATTTAAAAGTATAATTCATGGAAACATCCTTGAACAATAGACCAAAATCTGCATACCGGAAAATTCCTCCGAATAACTGGAAAAGTCGGCATAGCCCCTTCCAGACACATCCTATCCTACCAAAACTGTTTTGTGGTGGTTGTTCTAATATAGTGATTGATTTTGAGAGAGAAAGAGAGAAACATCACTTTGTGTTCCACTTACTTATGCATCCATTGGTTGAGTCCTGTATGTGCCCCGGCCAGAAATCAAACCCACAACCTTGGCACATCAGGATGACACTCTAACCAACTGAGCTTCCTGGCCAGGGTTACTAAAACTATGAAAAAAAAAAAAAAATCCTCTGGGTCTCCAGGCTAAAAGACCAAGTCACTTACGAAGGGAAGAAAATCATACTTGCGACTGACTTCCACCCCCCCTGCTAACTGCCATGTGAGTCTAGTGCAGTCAGAGCACAGGCAGGGTTTTGTGTAAAGTACCCCAGTTTTTAAGTGTTAGCAAACAATTCACAATAAAAAGTACAACATGACAGAACAATGTCAAGTGTGGCTTCAGGCCAGAGGTAGCTCCAGGACCCCCACTTTGTGCAGGGAAAGGGAGGCTCTAACATGGGACCTCTGACCATAGGGACCCAGGGGCATATTAAAATGGCAAGAGCTGGCCATGGGAGAGACGACAGGGCCACGGGACCCGCGCCGCCACCTAGAATCGTGGCCGGAAGACATTCGTGTGTCTGTGGGACGTGGAGGCGGCTCAGGCCAGGGCAAGCCGGATGCTATGGGCCCCTCACATCCAAAGCCTGCCGGTCAGAGGAAATCCGTTCCTAACGGTGGTTCACCCAGCTTTCCTCGGGCAGGGCTCCTGGGCATGGTGGCCCACATGATGTACACAACCATCTTCCAAATCACCGTGAACCTCGGGCCGGAGGACTGGAGGCCTCAGACCTGGGACTACGGCTGGTCGTACTGGTGAGTGGTTGTCCGAGGCGCTCGGGCTCTGACGGACCGGCCGGGGTGCACGCAGGGGCTGTCAGACGACTGACTCTGGTCACAGCTCAGCCGCCTGCTGCTCTTGTGGCTGGATTCGCTTCCTAGCCTCTCGGTACCCCGATTCCCTCATCTTTAAAGTGAGGATACCTGTCTCAAATGTTTTCATAGATCTAGAGAGATTATGTTTCTAAAATGCTCGGTACCGAGTAAAATCTTCAGGAGATGAAGTCATTGTCATTCCATTCTTTTTTTTTTTTTTTTTTTTTGTATTTTTCTGAAGCTGGAAACGGGGAGGCAGTCAGACAGACTCCCGCATGCTCCCGACCAGGATCCACCCAGCACACTCACCAGGGGGCGATGCTCTGCCCATGCAGGACATCACTCTGCCGCAATCAGAGCCACTCTAGCACCTGAGGCAGAGGCCACAGAGCCATCCTCAGTGCCCGGGCCAACTTTGCTCCAATGGAACCTTGGCTGCAGGAGGGGAAGAGAGAGACAGAGAGGAAGGAGAGGGGGAGGGGTGGAGAAGCAGATGGGCGCTTCTCCTGTGTGCCCTGGCCGAGAATCAAACCCAGGACTCCTGCACCCCAGGCCGACGCTCTACCACTGAGCCACCCGGCCTCAGTGTCATTCCAATGGGCTGTCATTCCATTCTTAAATACAGCTTTGGGGGCAAAGTGCTGAGCTACAACTCCTAATAAATACTTTAATGGGGCAAACCCGGTCACTGATTCTATCTGTAATCTTTTTTTTTTTTTTAAAATTTATTATTTTTATTTTTTATTTTATTTTATTTATTCATTTTTAGAGAGGAGAGAGACAGAGGACAGAGAGAGAGAAGGGGGGAGGAGCTGGAAGCATCAACTCCCATATGTACCTTGACCAGGCAAGCCCAGGGTTTCGAACCGGCGACCTCAGCATTTCCAGGTCGATGCTTTATCCACTGCACCACCACAGGTCAGGCCTATATCTGTAATCTTTTAAAAAAGATTTCATTTCTTCAATTTTAGAGAGCAAGAGAGAAAGGGAGGGGCATCAGCTCATAGTAGTTGCTTCTCAAACGTGACTTGGCCTTGCAGGCCTGGGGTTTCGAACCAGCGACCTCAGCATTTCACGCATTTCAGGTCGATGGTCTCCCCACTGCACCCGCACAGCTCAGGCATCACTGTTTCTAGTGGAAAGACAAGGCCATGACCTGGAACTTCTGTCTCTAACAGAAAGACTTGGCCATGTTGTACAAGACATGGCGTTCTCTGATGTGGACCTCCGAACTCAACCTTCATCTTAAAAACATACGTGCACACACTTAGGTTTTCATCCTGTATAACAACCTCCTGTGCTACTTTCCTCTTTGTGGAAGAAATGCCACGGTCAGGGCTCACTCCCTGGGCCAGGGTTTGGAGAATGTGCCTCTGTTACCGTGATCCATATGCTGCTTGGTTGCCAAGTCAGATTTAAGGGCGCTTGCAAGGCCTGGGGCGGAACGAGGACTTACCTACTCACAGGCTTTGTTCTGTAAGCGACGGAGGATGAAGCCATCCATTTCCCCCGAGAAGGCAAGCCCAAGAGAAGATCCGCTAACGTCGGGTGACGGTGGCTCTTTCTCAGCCGCCGCCCTGCTGGGGTCTCTGAAAGACGGATTGCACACCATCCTTTCGGCGAGGCGATAGGTTTCCAGAGGGCAGGGATATCAAAAATAGCCACGCCCAGTGCCAGTGGCCTGGGTTGGAGCCAACACCACCAGTGACAAAAAGTGACGCCCAGGCAGCAGATGGCACGCTCAGCACTTCCCACTCACTAACTCACTGAACTCCTCGCAACTACCCTGTGGGCCGCGGGTTACTCTTATTCCAGTCTTGCAGGTGAGGACACTGACACAGAGAGATGAGGTCGCCCGCTCACGGTCGCACAGTTAACAAGAGATGGACGCCAACCCCCCGGGGCAGCTTAGCACAGTGACTCCAGAATTCGCTCTCGTCACCGTCGGTCCACAACAGTGGTGGTCAACCTGGTCCCTACCGCCCACTAGGGGGCGCTCCAGCTTTCATGGTGGGTGGTAGTGGAGCAACCAAAGCATAAATAAAAAGATAGATTTAACTATAGTAAGTTGTTTTATAAAGATTCATTCTGCCAAACTTAGAGAAAATCCGACATAAAGTACTTGGTAAGTAATTATTAAATTATTATTATATGCTTTAACTTGCTGTAACTCTGCTTTATAAATTTTATAAAGTAAAGTTACTTCCCTACTTTATAAATCACCATGACTGTGGAACTGGTGGGCGGTTAGAAAATGTTACTATTAACCGAGATACAAAAGTGGGTGGTAGGTATAAACAGGTTGACTACCCCTGGTCTACAACAACACATCAACAGGGCTCTGAAACTTGTGATTCAAAATCTAGGTCCAAACTGGGTAGAATTGGGGCCTGGACTGTCACCAGACTGAGCCCAGCAGGAAGCCCTGGAACCGAGCCCGACGCCCTTTCTTATCTGTGCCTTTACGTTCACAGCCTCGCCTGGAGCTCCTTTGCCCTCTGCATGGCTGTGTCGGTCACGGCCATGAGCAGATACACAGCCGACCGCCTGGAATTCTCAGAGAAGCAGAGGGGACAGACAGGCAGTCGGCATTCTCAACACATCGCCCCGGAACCTGAGGCTTCAGACAATGTCTGGGAAGCAGAAGTCGCTGCCAGCCTTGCGGGGCATACCCTCGTGAGTTTCTCTGAGCACCTGCCACCAGGTGCCCCCACCAAGGTGTCCACGTGCTAGCCAGTGCTTGCGGGGCCAGATCTGTGCAGGCAGGGAAGCCAGGAGCCTCTGTCCACAGCGAATATCTACGGGGTGGGCTTCAGAAAGCTGCCATCCAGGTAAAACTCCCACACCCACTCTCTCATCCTTCACTAAACACCTTTGGCTTCAGTCTCTAACTCCAGTTTCTTTAAGTGAGATAATGCTTACAAAAGATATCAGTCATTGACACTCTAGTCTAAATGAACACCTCAAGCTTTCCTGACTGTGAGTTTAATAAATGCAACAAAGAGAGAGGGGGGATGTGAGCCCTAAGAACACAAGAAGCAAAGTAAAGGGGGAAGCAAAGCTTAAACTGCAAAGAAGATAAAATGTATTGCCCTCACAGCTTTCTCGACAAAAGAGTCCAGAATTGTTTTTCCTTAATTGACACAACACAACTTGATAGTATGTGTAACTATCCCTTACTTTATTTGTAATTTAAAAATAAGTTTTGTGTTATTTTTAAAAATATTTTTTTCTAAATTTTCTATTTTCTACCTACAGTAGAATCAGGTTGCAAGGATTAATTAAATGATAAAACAAAATAAGAACCGTCAAATGGAATGAGACCTTATTTCAGCTAAGTGGAACAAATGTTTGAGGTGCTGTGCTTAAATTTGCCAGGCACTTCTGCTTCTAAAAATAAGCAATGCTAAAGCTGCAAGCCTTGTTTGAAGCTGTAGGGTGTCCATGTTCCCTAATGTGTTCAGTTACAGTGTTGTATAAATGTATCTTATATTTTAAATTAACATTTTATTGAGGACACAGATTGTTAGACATGTAATTTGGTGGGGCTTGGGGGGGAAAATGGACAAATTCTAACAATGCCAAATATGTTCTTGATCAGATTTATTTTTTAAAATGTATTTAAAAGTTTAGTGAACATGTTATTTCTGGGGGAACAAAAATAAAGAACTTTGAATGTTTCAAATAAAATCACTCAGTCTGCTTCTGCTGAACTGTAACGTTTATACCTTCTTAGAATGAGGGAATCCAGCTAACTTTTTCATGGTGGGGCTCTGGTCAAGGGCCTGCCTAAGAGATGATGTTCCAGCTGTCGAACGAAGCATCTGTGAGGAGATATAAAATGGAATTTTCCAGAATATTAGCCCAATATAGAGGAGGCATGCCGGGGTCCCCCGGACCATCTCTTCGCCGGGAGCAGAGGGGCCTGCTGAATTCCCAAGCAGGTTACACATTTGGGAGTCCTCACGGTAGGTGGCGTGGCCAGACAGGCAATGCGATACGGTCACCTAAGAGATGCGTGTGGGCAGGGGGACGTCTGAGGACTGATCTCTTCAGCACTCTGACATTTAGAGGTTTGGGCATCTGTTCAAAGGTCATCTTTCATCAAGACTTTCTCTGGTCACCTCTGGGGGTGACTCCTTCTCAGTGAGCCTCCTCCCCTCTCCTGGGCTGGACCCTGCGATGTGCCACCCAGACTCCGTCAGTGTGGGACCTGTGGCCCCGATGCTGGCCGTGCAGTCAGCGGCTAGCCAGCCATCAGCCCCTCCCTGGGTCCTCGCAGCGAGAGAAACCTGACCTCGGACCTGAGCAGGTAGCAGAGGCACCATTATGTGACAGCAGCACTCTGTGACACCCACCTGTGCTGACGGACTGCCTCGGCTTTCTGTTCGAGGGGAGAGGTGGGACCGGCTTGCAGGTGACCTTGTCGGACACAGTGACGTCGGCGGGAGGGGGACAGTCCCGTGAAGCGGCTCTGGTACCCAGTGAGAAGGGAAACCCGCCCTGCACAGAGCCCTGAGCAATACCTATCGCACCTGTTGCCCGCTGTCTTTGGAAGTAAAGATGGCCTGAGTCACAGAGCCACACACACAATTGGCAGTTGGCTATTGGATTGGAGAAAAACACTGGTGACCAGGAAGTCTGGGGAGGGGGTGTACGGACACTCCCCTTGTAGTGATACTGAGTACGAGTATGTCTGGTCCCGTGAGAACGTTCTCCAGACAGTAATTATCACACAGCATTCTTATTAATCAGGTGGGCAAGATACCCGTGTCGTCCCTGTTGGCTGGCCTCTCTTCATCGTGCCCATGTGTGCTGACGGTGGCCACGTGTCAGAGACCGGGAGGAGATCTGTCAGGGGCTTTCCTCCCGCTGTGGCTTTGGTCAGTAGCAGGGGCTGGGACTTTCTATGACTACAGAGCCTGCTGGGTGCCCACCCCACCCACGTTCTACCTCTCACGAGGCTGCGATTGCTCTTTCTCTACCCCTTGTTCCGAGGGGTGGTAACACTTCCCGCTGCGGCTGGTCTCTGGGCACCTCTCTGCCCTGTGTCACCTTCACCCTTCCAGTCCTGTAAGGGGCTCGTCCGTGCAAGTCTCTCCACCGGAGTCAGCCAGGGTGATGTGGTTTCCTGCCTGGACGCAAGCGGACTCCCTACTGCTGTTCTTTTCTTGTGGGACTTACCACCTTCCGACATAGGACGCGATGACTTTCTTGTCGGTTTACTGGGCGTTTCCCAACTCAAGAAGTGAAAAGGCTGTCTTTATTTCCTTCACTGCTATGTTGCTCAGATTTGAGACACTGCCCAGCTCGAAGCAGCTGTGCACCCATAATGGTTGCAGAATAGATGTATAAACCTTTGCGTGATACTTGCGGACGGCTTGAACCACCTCCTGCCACCTTGGCGCTGAGGTCTGGGGACGCTGACTCGCCGTCAGGTGGGATTGCCGTCCACGGAGTCGCTGTGGCCTGCGGCACAGGAGCCTGGACCGAGGAGGCCTGCAGACCGTGTGGAAGGGGTGGCCGGCTTGTCATGACGTCCGGGCATGGGTGACCATGGTCAGCTGCGTCTGCTTCAACAGGGAGACGCCATCCACACTACAGGAGGTCCAGACAACCTTCTCTGACAAAGGGTCTTGTGCCTCTCTGGGGCTCATCTTCCAACAGAGGGCTTGTCAAGTGTTCTACAACAGCAGAGGCCGCGTTTGCACCACGTGACTAATGAATTTCTGTGTTGACCAAACCAACCCTGGCCTTGGAGACATTACAATAGCGATAATATTGTAAGCCTTCCGATGTAAACTAGTCTCCTTCCCTCAAAAAAATGCTTTGTGCCCTGGCCGGTTGGCTCAGTGGTAGAGCGTCGGCCTGGCGTGCAGAAGTTCCAGGTTCGATTCCCGGCCAGGGCACACAGGAGAAGCGCCCATCTGCTTCTCCACCCCCCCCCCTTCCTCTCTGTCTTTCTCTTCCCCTCCTGCAGCCAAGGCTCCATTGGAGCAAAGATGGCCCAGGCGCTGGGGATGGCTCCTTGGCCTCTGCCCCAGGCACTAAAGTGGCTCTGGTTGCAACAGAGCGACGCCCCGGAGGGGCAGAGCATCGCCCCCTGGTGGGCAGAGCGTTGCCCCCTGGTGGGTGTGCTGGTGGATCCCGGTCGGGCGCATGCGGGAGTCTGTCTGTCTCTCCCCGTTTCCAGCTTCAGAAAAATACAAAAAAAAAAAAAAAAGCTCTGTAGAAGTTCCCTAGTTCATCATTTTAACGAATTTAAAATACCTCCATTCTTGTCTCTGAGTGTGCAGGGAAATACCAGAGACTTTGTTTCTTTTTTTTTTTTTTTAATTTTTTTTAAATTTTATTTATTCATTAGAGAGAGAGAGAGAAGGGGAGAGGAGCAGGAAGCATCAACTCCCCATATGTGCCTTGACCAGGCAAGCCCAGGGTTTTGAACCGGCAACCTCAGCGTTTCCAGGTTGATGCTTTATCCACTACGCCACCACAGGTCAGGCAGAGATTTTGTTTCAATTTAACATTTTTCTTTTACTATATTGTGATGACATGGTCTCAAGTGTCCCACTCAGTATTACACCCTTCAGGGGCTGAACTCCTGAGTCCCAGACACTAAGACAGGGAGGTAGACTTTACAGTTACCTCTCTATTTTGCTTCTTTTTTTTTTTTTCAGCCAATGTCTTTAGACAGGAAGGTCATCAGAGCCAACCTTTCTTGTTGTGTCATCCAAAATTCCCCCTGAACTAGTGCTCATGTCACCAAGAGCCGTGCGTGCTTGTGGCAGCACTACTGGTAATAGCTCCACACCGAAAACCAGCCCAGTGCCCACTCCCAAAGGAACAAATTAAAAATGTGGTGTGTTCTCACAATGAAACACAAGATCTCCAACTACACACGGCAATACGGGTGAATCTCACAAACGTCATGTTCACCGAAACAGTGATAACTGGTGGATGTATTTAAACAAAAGCAGTGTTTGAAAGTACAAGTAAAACTGATAGAGGTTTGTACAACTTAGGAAGCAGGGACTCTGAGGGGCTGGAAAGAGACATGGCAGGGGGGGCATGCTGCCAATGTTCTGCTTCTTGACCTGGGCACTGATCACAAAGGCGTGTTCAATTCATGAGTCAGGAAGGCCATACGTAGGACATGGGCAGACTTCTAGTGGGTCACAGGCTTCTGGTCAGTCTCAACGTCCAAGGAAGAGATGCAGGTTCTCCGCCGCTACCCTCCCATGCACTGCTCCCTGCCCCTCTTCCTGGTCAGCCCAACAACCCTTTCCACACAAATTAGGATGTCATTATGATGGGTCTTCAGTTTTCCACGGTGGTAGCACTTGAATTGGAAGTTAGCTATTTATGTCTCCTCTTTCTAATCTGTTGACTTCTCTTGTATATTTAAAATATTTAACAGTTGGGCTGGACCGGTAGTGGCACAGTAGATAGAGTGTCAACCTGGGACGTTGAGGTCCCAGGTTTGAAACCCCAAGGTCACTGACTTGAGTATGAGTTCTTTTGGCTTGAGCACAAGGTTGCCAGCTTGAGTGTGGACTCATCAACATGACCCTATGGCCACTGGCATAGGCCCAAAGGTCACTCACTGGCTTGAAGCCCAAGGTCACTGGCTTGAGCAAGGGGTCATCACTGGCTCAGCTGGAGCTCCCTTTGCCCCTCAGTCAAGGCACCTATAAGAAGTAGCCAATAAACAAGTAAAGTGACACAACTATGAGTTGATGCTTCTCTCTCTCTCTCCCTTCCTGTCAGTCTCTCACACTCTTTCCAGCTCTCTCTCTCTCTCTTTTTCTCTCTCTCTCCTCTCCTCCCAGAAAGTAAAATAAATTTTTAACAGTTGAGATCAATTCTTAATATTCTTAATTACTGAAGATAACAATAGTTGTCTTCTTGTGAGACAGGAGTTATTCCCAGGTAATAGGCAGTGTCTTCTCTTTCCTCCCAACAGTCCTGTAAGATAACAAACACTGTCCCGCCCGTGGCTCAGATGAGGTAGCTAACCCTCGCTGAGGCGGGCTGCTGGGACTAACGGGAAACGCCCCCAACACGCTGCTCTAATAGTTCATGTCACACCTCCGAGTGGCTTATTCTGCTTTAGGCTCCATTCGGTTCAACAGCTTTCCTAAGCTTCTCGTCCCCACCCAGGACGGAGGGCCAGATGGCTCCTGGCCGTGCCTGTCTGAGCTACTTACTGGAAGCTATGTGACAGGAGGGGTCCAGGGCGTGAGGGCAAGGGTGCTTGTGCTGAAATCCCCAGACCTGATCCCTAATGCTCAGCCCCAAACTCCAGAGGAAGCCTCTAATAGTCAGGCAAAGCCAGGGAGCTTTAAAAGTCCTGGCAGGACCTCTGAAATCAGACCCAGCCAGCATGTGTCCTGAATAGCAGAATAGACACTATATTTACCCTGAAAGGCCCTTCAGAGCACCGAGAGCTATAAATAGCCATTGGGGCTCAAGCAAGTGGCCTTAACACATGGATTTCCTTCCAAAAATGCAGACCCATTTTAATTAAATTTATAATTAACCTTCAGGAAGGTAGGCCCCTGGATACAGCTTGCTTTCGGAGACACTGTGAGTAATTTCCTATTCGTCGGACACTTGGGGATTAGCAGGGTGTGCAGCTCGGAAGCGGCTGGGACTCGCACAGAGCCCGGCTCCCTGGAGAGGACACTCGGGGCCTGGGGCATGAGTGGCTGTGCCTGTAGCCTTGCCGCCCCACCCCTGCCCCCGCCCCGTCCCAGGGCCCTGACCAGAGTCTGTGTGCAAAGCTAATTCTGTCCCCGTTTGCCCCAGAACGAGATGGGGGTCACCGCTGTGCTCATCTTGCCTTTGCTGCTCTTGGGGGTCAGCGGCCTTCTCTTCATCTATCAAGAGGTGTCCAGGCTGTGGTCCAAGTCAGCCGTGCAGAACAAGGTGGTGGTGATCACCGATGCCATCTCCGGACTGGGCAAGGGTAAGCTAGTCTCAGCCCCGCTCGGACCCGCTCCTGCCCTGAGGGCTGTGCAGTGGCAGGGTGGGGCACGAGCTCGCCTGCCAGGCGGGTGGGGGTTGAGGCTGGGTTCTCCCCTCGTGTCTGCCATTAACCAGCAGGTCCCACACGGTAAAGCTCCTCTTCGGGAGGCTGCAGCTTCCTCGCCTGAGACAGGAGGGCACTGAAACCTCTGGAGGCGCAAACGCACCACCTAAGGGGTCTGCTGGGGTCTGCAGGGGCCTGCAGGGGCCATCTGCTTGGCCTTCACAGAGTCTCCAGAAATTTTAAAATTCGAAACCCTGAGCTGGGTCAGTGTACTGGTGATAAGCCCAGACCTGGGAGCTGAGTTCAATTCCTGACGCTACCGCGTCCCAGCAGTGGCTCCACTTCTCTGCCTTGGACCCCTCACCCGTGAAGTGAGGGTTCCAGCCATCTCCACCTCATAATGTTGCGGTGAGGAGTAAGGGAATTCATAGGCGGGAAGATCTTAGGACAGTGGCTGGAGCTGTAGGGGGTGCCACTCAAGCGTGAATAATGGGAGCATCCTCCGGCATGCCGCAGACCCCACCGCTCCTTATCGTCTCACCCTCAGCCTGATTCTCGCAGTCATATTACCTCCCGGCCTAAAAGGCATTTATGTTTGCGGCCCCTGAATTAGATGGTCTTGGAGGGCCCTTGCACTGGTGACGTCTGTGACAGGATGTCCTTTGGTTGGTAAGACTCTGACTCTAGAATTCCTAACCACAGTCGAGCAGCCCCACAGGTTACAGAGTTAGAGTATAATTTTTGTGGTTGTTCTGTTATTTTTAATCGAACATAGAACAGACCCCGTCCAACATGCATTAGGTCCCTTAACAAGTGTCCATTTTATCTACTATATCCTGGGTGTTGAGATGATCACGGCTCCTCCCAAGACTTACCCCCTTGGGGCCCTCGTCAGGAGAACCCTTGTGACCTCCTCTCTGGGAAGTCTCCACTCAGAGCCTCATGCTCCTGCCCAGTGGGAGCTAAGCCTCATGCCGTGATGCTGGGCTCCATTTCAGGGGGTGATCAACTTGGGTTCACTGTGTCATTTTTGTTTAAAGCATATGGCAGATAAACTAAGTTCTCTGCGTAGCCCCTACCCAGGTCCCGGAAGCAATTCCCCAAGAGGACAATCCTGCATCGTTACATTCGGTACTCAAAAGGGAGGGGCGACACAAACACCATCTTCTACAGCAGGGGTCCCCAAACTTTTTATACAGGGGGCCAGTTCACTGTCCCTCAGACCGTTGGAGGGCCGGACTACAAAAAAAACTATAAAAAAATCCCTATGCACACTGCACATATCTTATTTTAAAGTAAAAAAACAAAACGGGAACAAATACAATATTTAAAATAAGGAACAAGTAAATTTAAATCAACAAACTGACCAGTATTTCAATGGGAACTATGCTCCTGTCACTGACCACCAATGAAAGAGGTGCCCCTTCCAGAAGTGTGGCGGGGGCCGGATAAATGGCCTCAGGGGGCCACATGCGGCCCACGAGCCATAGTTTGGGGACCCCTGTTCTACAGGAGCAAACTAGGGCACACACATGTGTCAACCAGACCGGACACATGACTACAGGAAGTCGTGGTTGTCCTGGGAAACTGGAGCAGAGACATCCACTTACAGGCACTCAGAGTCAAAGTCGTTGGGGAGCCCTTGTTCTCCAAGTGGAACAAACCCATCCAGCATCAGGCCAGCTGCCTTCACGAGGCCCCTTTCTCATCATGGTGTCTTCCTTCCCTGACCCCCTCGATGTTCCCGGAGGAACTGGCCTCCGGGTTCCCGTGTCCCCTCACAGAATCACGGCCCCACGGGCACGGGTCTCACACTGCCCTGTCTCTGCGTGCCTCTCAGCTGGTCTGCGTGACACACGCTCCCCTATGCTGGACACTGTGTTCTGTCCACCCTGGAGTCTCCTCAGCACCTAGCTCAAAGCCTGGCATAGAATAAGCACCCGAAAAATGTATATTTAATAAATAGCCTCTAAAAGTGGCCATCAGACGAGAGAAGGCACTCCTTTGGATAAGCCTGTTGTGATATGTTTGTCTTATTGATTTCTAACTAGATTCCAACATGATCAGAGAACAAACTCTGTATGGTTTTGGGTTTTTTTTTACATTCGGTGAGTGTGATTTCTGTTCCAGGATAGGAACTCCCTTGATGCATGGTCCGTGGGCGCTGGGAATGAGTGTGCGTTCTGCTGTTTGTGGGCAGAGTGCTCAACAGATGTGGAGTAGATCCTGTTGGTCGAGAAGGCTATTGAGTTCTTCTAAATCCTTTCTGATTCTCTGTCCCACTAGAGAGAACGCTGCTCTACCTGTTGTTGAGAGATGTGTCTTTGTTCTCGCAGTCTCACTGTTCTCTTGTCTCATGAAGTCAGAGTCACACACAGGACAAATCAGGTGCCCAGATGAATACAACTCAGGGAAAAATGGCATTTTCAGGGGTCTATGGTATAGTCTAGTGGTTCTCAAAGTGTGCGCCAGGGAGCACTGGTGCACCCTAGAAGATTTCCAGATGCGCCCTATGGTATTCCAGAGAAATATGTGCCTGTTCGGGACCAGGGTTTTTGGAGTTTAGATTTTTGGGGACAGAAGTGTGGGGAACTGGCTGTAAACTGACAGTCTGCCCAACCCCCCACCTCACTTGCCTGATTAGGTTGCAAAAGGCTGTTAAGCTGTGGTGCTGGATTGTTTACACTGCCCCCCATGTTCCCCAAAAAGACTGGAGGCAAGTTTCTTCTATCCTGTGTTTGGTGTCAAGCTAAGATGATATGTATGGTGGGGGCTGTCTGCACTCAACACAATTAAGAGTAAAAAGAGAGGAATTCTTCTTCATTGTATTGATGAGAAAATGAGAGTTTGCCTTTCAAATATATGCCCAAACATTGAAGAAATCACTAGGATGCATCAGGCTCATATTTCTCATAAACACAAGAATGAAAAAAGTTAACACATTCTTGCAGGGACCTGCGGAATTTACTAAATCTTACTAAGAATGTATCTATACATATAAAAAGATAACTTTTTTGTTGTTTTATTTTATTTTATTTTATTTTTTTGTATTTTTTCTGAAGTTGGAAACAGGGAGGCAATCAGACAGACTCCCGCATGCGCCCGACCAGGATCCACCCAGCATGCCCACCAGGGGGCGATGCTCTGCCCATCTGGGGCATTGCTCTGTTGCATCCAGAGCCACTCTAGCGCCTGAGGCAGAGGCCACAGAGCCATCCTCAGCACCCGGGCCATCTTTGCTCCAATGGAGCCTTGGCTGCGGGAGGGGAAGAGAGAGACAGAGAGGAAGGGGGGGGGTGGAGAAGCAAATGGGCGCTTCTCCTGTGTGCCCTGGCAGGGAATCGAATCTGGGATTCCTGCACGCCAGGCCAATGCTCTACCACTGAGCCAACCGGCCAGGGCCTGTTTTTTTATTTTTTAACATCTCTTTTTTACTAATTCTAAAAAGCGTAACTCAAAAAATGTAACATAAAAGTGTTTTTTAATGTCAGAATAAATTTAATTTTGTCCTATTTATTTTATTTAATTACCATAAAAAGCATGCTTTGACTTTATATTTTTTCTTTAATATTTGACTTAATTATTATAACATATTTCTCAGAAATTTGTATATAGTGCACCTACAATTATCTGTAGGATTTTAAATGCGCCCTGACTTCAAAGAGTTTGAGAACCACTGGTCTAGTCTCTGTCCTGACTACCGTCGGTGTTTGTTTGTTTGTTTGTTTTATAATTTTTATTTATTTATTTATTTTTACAGAGACAGAGCGAGAGTCAGAGAGAGGGATAGGGACAGACAGACAGGAATGGAGAGAGATGAGAAGCATCAATCATCAGTTTTTCGTTGTGGCACTTTCGTTGTTCACTGATTGCTTTCTCATATGTGCCTTGACCGCGGGCCTTCAGCAGACCGAGTGACCCCTTGTTTGAGCCAGTGACCTTGGGTCCAAGCTGGTGAGCTTTGCTCAAACCAGATGAACCCGCGCTCAAGCTGGCGACCTCGGGGTCTCGAACCTGGGTCCTCCACGTGCCAGTCCAACGCTCTATCCACTCCGCCACCGCCTGGTCAGGCCAGTCGGTGTTTTTTATTGTTTTGCTTTGTTTTTTTGTTGTTGTTTTTTTTTGCATTTTTCTGAAGCTGGAAACAGGGAGAGACAGTCAGATAGACTCCTGCATGCGCCCGACCAGGATCCACCTGGCACACCCACCATGGGGCAACGCTCTGCCCACCAGGGGGCGATGCTCGGCCCATCCTGGGCGTCGCCATGTTGCGACCAGAGCCACTCTAGCGCCTGGGGCAGAGGCCACAGAGCCATCCTCAGCACCCGGGCCATCTTTGCTCCAATGGAGCCTCGGCTGCGGGAGGGGAAGAGAGAGACAGAGAGGAAGGCGCGGCAGAGGGGTGGAGAAGCAAATGGGTGCTTCTCCTGTGTACCCTGGCCGGGAATCTAACCCGAGTCCTCCGCACGCTAGGCCGACGCTCTACCACTGAGCCAACCGGCCAGGGCTTGTTTTGTTTTTTAACTGTATGTTACAGACCCACTTTGGAAAGAAATGCAAAACAGAAAAAAATTAAGTTCGCATATTTAGAAGTAACTTGAGAAGCTGGGTGTACGTGACCTTAAATAAAAACTCAGCCAGAATGTGCTGCTGACCACAGACGTCCTCGGTTCAAATGGCTCCATGTCTCAGGTCCAGGGCAAGAAAAAAGTGAGGGACACTGAGCAGAGGGCACTGGCAGAGGGCACTGAGCAGAGGGCACTGGCAGAGGGCACTGGCAGAGGGCACTGAGCAGAGGGCACTGGCAGAGGGCACTGGCAGAGGGCACTGAGCAGAGGGCACTGGCAGAGGGCACTGGCAGAGGGCACTGAGTAGAGGGCACTGGCTAGGCACAGCCCACAGCGTACCCCCGGCCCCCTGGGACCTGACCAAACCTGTGGGCAGCAGCAAGGAGCCCAGGGCCAAGCTGTTCACTCGGGGCATCAAACGGCCAAAGCGCAGGACATCGAACCCTCACCCCAAACCCGCACCGTTCCGCCAAGTCCAGAATCGAGTCACCTGGTATCCACTGTCTCTGCGGCAAGAGTAACTCTCAAAACTCCTCACACCAGAGAGCACAGCCCTGCCTGTGTTTTATCACCTCTAAGACGCAGGTATTCATCCTAAAACCTTTCTGAGGTCGAGCTGATTGTCTTGCAATCGGCAGCGTTTTACAACATTCACAGGCCATCTGTTTGAATTTGGATATCTCTGACAGCCGGAAGCATCTTATAGTCCATTGGCCTCTCGGGTGTAAGGGGCTCAATCTATGTTTGTTGCATGAGAAATAGAAAAGCCTGGTGCCCGCTTGCTTGACACAAGATAAAGGCTATACTGAGCTAAGCTGGTGAGGAATAAAAGCAAGAACACCTGGGTATGCCTGATGCCTGGCATCAGCAAAAGCGACTCACCACGTGTTCGGGAGCGTGCCTTTGGGACTTGCTGGACCAAAGCAGCGATTTGCGCCATGGGGCTCCCTCTCTCAAGCCCACCTGGAAAAGGCAAGGTACGAGCAACAAGAGGGGAGATGGGGTGAGGGTAAGGGGCACTCCTGGCTGCCTCTCCTAAGGAGGTCAAGGCCACAGGTTGGCTCTGGCTCTTGGCCGCAGGCTTCTCAGCTTGTGCCCAGCTTGTAAATATGTGGCCATCTTCATGAGAGGGAGGGAGAGGGCGGGTGGGAGACAACACCGCCCCCTCCAGCATCCTTCTTTCTCGGCCCTGCGCTGGCGCCAGTGGTCACAGCTGGAGTTCCCGTCTCGTCTCCTTCGTGGCACATTTCCAGATCTCTGAGAGCGAGCGGGGGGCGTGCCTCTTAGACGCCGCCCCACGGATGCGCGTGCCTCTTAAACACCGCCCCACGGATGCGCGTGTGGACGCTGAGGGTGTGCTCTCTGGTCACCACCTCCCTGACGGCAGAACGGCCCTTCTTCTCGCCACCCCTCTTTGCGGGAGCCGTCCTGCCGCTCCAGGTTGGCAGGGGAGGCAACCAGGCTGATGTGCTGATTCGGGTTTCTCCTGGGTCAGCAGAGCTCAGGGCGGCATCCCCCCTCCCGGCTCCCTCGGTCACCCCCACCACACCTGCTTCCAGACTTCACAGGCCTCTGCTTCTCTTCTGTGATAACTAATGCCTCCTGCCTTCCCTCCTGCTCCTGCCTGGCCCGGCGGAGCCCACAGGGCCTGATGCCTTACCGGCTCTCCCTCCGATACGCAGTCCCCCGTCCCCACGGCTGTCCCAGACAACGGACCAGCTCCCTTCTCTCCGCCCGCACCGGCTGCAGGCTCGCAGGAGACTGTCACACAACCGTGGGGTCACTTTGAGCCTTGCCCTGGGGAAACCGAGCCTCCCAGCGCGGCCCAGCCCCCCTTCAGCGTCCGGGGTCGGTGCAGGCCTGCCGCGGCTGGCTGCCCAGGGTAGAATGGGACAGAAACAGTTGGGGGGTGAGGGGGGGTTGGGGCACTCTCCCCAGACCTCTGTACCTGGCCGGTCCATCCATTCCCCCGGCTCCGTGGCTGCTGAGGCTTGGAGACTTGCTGTCTGCCAGTGCACACTGACTTGCCTGGGAGTTGAACACCCTTGGCGTCCACATGCAGAGGGAGGCAGCGCAGAGTCAGGGATCCGCCAGCACGAGTGTGTAGTAGCTGGTCCTCTCGCCTCAGGAAGAACAGCTCCGCAGTGGGGCTCACACTCCAGAGCCTTCCTTGGGCCCAGTCACATCCTGGCCAGGCCGCGGCCCTGTGGCCTCACTCCCCGTGGGTTTTCCCCGAAGATCACTCCCTCAGGAAATCCTGGCCACCTGAAGCCTTGTCTCTGAGCCCGCTTCTAGGGAACCCAACCCCAGATGCTACCTCATAGGGTTACTGTGAGAATCAAATGTGCTAATAATCTATGCGCCTCTCTTTGACTGGGTCCCTGGAACAAGCAAGCTCTCAAAATCTGTTAGCTTGTCTGGTTCTTGAATGTCAGTGCTATTGCTACGCAAGAACGCAGCGTGTCTACCAGCCATTGTCCTGTAGAGAAAGTTCCTGTATTGTTGGCTCAGCTGGGAATTAGTCCAGAGTACAATGAACTCGACAGAAGGCAGGTTTACTTTTTTAATGAAAATAGCCCTGGCTGAACTATTTACGTACAGAGACAATGTAAATAAAACAAGTGTCACTTGGTCTGAAAAAGACAATGAGTGGCTGTTCCTAATATCTTTAGATTGAGCCACCTGTAGGTCTGTGCCTCTGGAGGCCCAGGTGGAAAGGGTCCTCTTTGTGTCCAGTTTAAAGAAGAATGTCCTAATAACCTGAACTAGCCAATGAGGGAAGAGCTGTTTCCCTCACTCTGAGCTCCCTTTCCCAGGAGGCAAGGCTAGAGATGAGAAAAAACCCCAGCCCAGAGAGGAGATGGAATGAAATGACCTCTAAGAGGCCTCACGGTCCTAAGACTATTAGATTCTCTGAATGCTTGAATTTGTAAGACAGAGGGGCTCAGCCATCAGTGGCTCCACCCACACAGTGCGCCCTGCCCTCCTTCCTTCTTCCCCACAGAGTGCGCTCGGGTCTTCCACACGGGCGGCGCGAGGCTGGTGCTGTGCGGAAAGAACTGGGAGAGGCTGGAGAGTCTGTACGACTCCCTGACCAGCGCGGCGGACCCCAGCAAGGTAAGGGCCGCCGGCAGTCAGCTGGGGTAACTCCTGGGAACCCTTAGCCTTCCTTGATTGTTGAAGAGCAGCTCTTTGGTCACATGGGTCAAATTTGGTGATTAGGACAATGGCCTCATGAATCTTGATCCAGGCGTGTCTGCCAGTCAAAAGGGGTCCAGTCATGCTGGCCACTCACCATGCCAAGAAATGTGTTCTCCAGCCACTGCCCTGCCCCAGCCCAGCCCATGCTATTTCGGTCAGACCCGGACAGGGTCCAGGAGGGTATGTCCCTGGTTTAATGCCTGTGAGGATATGTCCTTCAAAGAAATCGGTGGAATGGAGTTGTCTTCTAAGGAGTCACCTGGGAGGTGGTGCATTGCAGCCACCCACGGTGCCCCAGCCTTTCTGGAGGGCTGGCCAGGAAGTGGCCTTCGGAGCTCTCTTCAGCGTCTTTGAGATCTTTTCCCTGGATGTTGAATTTGGTGTTTGGTACTAGCCAGAGATAATGCAGATCTAAGTGTGGTATTTAAAAAGATGGAGCAAACAGGACAACACATCACTCTTCAAGGTGTGTTTCTTGGGAGAGGATTCAATATTGAGTTAAAAAACAACAACACGGCCCTGGCCGGTTGGCTCAGCGGTAGAGTGTCGGCCTAGCGTGCGGAGGACCCGGGTTCGATTCCCGGCCAGGGCACATAGGAGAAGCGCTCATTTGCTTCTCCACCCCTCCGCCGCGCCTTCCTCTCTGTCTCTCTCTTCCCCTCCCGCAGCTGAGGCTCCATTGGAGCAAAGATGGCCCAGGCGCTGGGGATGGCTCTGTGGCCTCTGCCCCAGGCGCTAGAGTGGCTCTGGTCGCAACATGGTGACGCCCAGGATGGGCCGAGCATCGCCCCCTGGTGGGCAGAGCGTCGTCCCATGGTGGGCGTGCCGGGTGGATCCCGGTCCGGCGCATGCGGGAGTCTGTCTGACTGTCTCTCCCTGTTTCCAGCTTCAGAAAAGAAAATGCAAAAAAAAAAAACAACAACAACAACAACAACACGAGGTTCTGAGGTCAGTTGTGGGGGAAAGGCCGAGTTAAGCCAAGCTTGTCTCACTGGTTGCTTTACCACAGGACATTCCAGAGCCTTTGATATGCTAATGTGCATTGTGTATCTCCAAAAAACAAGAATTTAATAGTCTGTATTTCCCAAACAGATTTGACCAGGACACCCTCTTTCCAAGGGGTGTCTCGGGACTGATGTTTGGAGAACAGTGAGGTTGCATTTACGGCGTGGTGTCATGGTGGTTCCCATCCGTGCCCCCATCTAAACAATGAGTCTCAACAGCAGCCCGCCTCTGGGGCTGACCAGCGTGCCTGGCACGCGGATGGGCCTCCCATCTTGATTTGAGTGTGTGATTTTGATCAAAAGCAAAATGTGACTACAGGCTAGATGTGCCTTCAGGAGCACCAGTGGGCAGTGACAAAATCGTCATGGGGCTGCAAAGTACAACCCAGGGAACCGAGTCAATAAAACCAGAGTAACTATGTATGGTGTCAAGTGGGTTCTAGATTTACGGCGGGAGGCGGGGGCGGGACGGGGGTGGGGGGATGGAGTCACTTTGTAAGTTATATAAATGTCTAACCACTAATGCTATACACCTAAAACTGATATAATATTGAATGTCAAATGTCACTGAAAAATCAAAACAAAAAACGGGGAGACAGACAGACTCCCGCATGCGCCCGACCAGGATCCACCAGGCACGCCCACCAGGGGCGATGCTCTGCCCCTCCGGGGGGTCGCTCTGCCACCACCAGAGCCACTCTAGCGCCTGGGGCAGGGGCCAAGGAGCCATCCCCAGCGCCCGGGCCATCTTTGCTCCAATGGAGCCTCGGCTGCGGGAGGGGAAGAGAGAGACAGAGAGGAAGGAGGGGGGGGGGGGTGGAGAAGCAAATGGGCGCTTCTCCTATGTGCCCTGGCTGAGAATCGAACCCGGGTCCCCCACACGCCAGGCTGACGCTCTACCACTGAGCCAACCGGCCAGGGCCAAAAAAAATTCTTTTTAAAGCTAGACGTGGCTTGTAAGCCTGTTTGGATAGCAATTATCAAAAGCTCAGAAAGGTTTTAGGCAATGACATCACCTCTGGAATCCATACGCAGCTTTCTCTGGGAAGGACGATCTTCACCTGGATTTTATATTAGTTGTGACTCCGCGGCCAAAAGTTCAGACTATGGCTGCATATTTGCATGTTGGGATTTTTGTTGCTGCTGCTGCTGCTCTGGACCCCAAGAAAGCATTCTTTATCACTTTCCTTGGTCGTGTGGTCCTTCCTGTTCTTTCCTCAGCATTTTCTGTTGTCATTTCACGTGCTCTGAATTTCTGAATTTCTTAGCACGAAGGGCCCCGAGCTCTCAAGAGGGAGGGAGGTGTTCCCGCCAGTGCCTTGACTGTCTCATTGCCTCAGCAGACATTCACCCCAAAGCTGGTGCTCTTAGACCTCTCGGACATCAGCTGTGTGCAGGACGTGGCCAAAGAGGTCCTGGATTGCTACGGCTGCGTGGACATCCTCATCAACAACGCCAGCATGAAGCTGAAAGGTCCTGCCGATAAGATTTCGCTGGAGCTGGACAAGAAGATCATGGACGCCAACTACTTTGGGCCCATCACGTTGACCAAAGGTCTCATGAGTCTGGCCTTCCTCCGGGTCTCTGGGCCATTCGCTGGTTGAGAGGGCTCCCTGATGTAGACAGATGGTCATCCAATCCCAGATGGGGTCTCCAGCCCCACCCAGGAAAACCCCTGCTTATTTGGTGAAGGTTTTCCACATTCCGACTGTCAATGTTGATGACAGAAGAGGGGTTTGGGAAGAAGCACCTGACAGGTGTATTCCAACCTTCCCCTCGGGGAGACCCGCCCCCCAAGCTCTCCCGTTACCCACCTCCCCGACATCCCCGGCTCCCTTCCAGTCCCGTTCCGTGTCTCTGGACCAGTCTTCATGCTTTGAGTATATTATGATATGTCAGCCTTGCAGTTGATTTGCTTCTAAACATGAAAGTTGTATTTTTTTTTAAAGTAGAGCTTACGTCTTCAGTAATGAAAAAGAAAACAAGTTTATCCCCAAAGTTCAAGGGACCCAGAATATTGTCCGTCCCTTTGCAAGGATCAGGGCAAGCCAGGGATCTCTTCTCAGGATAAAATGGTGGTTCCTGTTTGGAGATTTCTCACTGCCAAGCTCGAGCGCAGATCTGAAGCCCAGGGGCTCGGGCTGGAGATGACATAGAATAGAACGAAGAGGTGAAGCTCCTCCCCCAGGAAAATTTGATCAAAGCAGAATCCAAACAGAATATAAGCATGGAGACGTTCTACATTTAGAGGGTAGGGTTCTCTGGGAGAGGCTGAGAGCTTCCTTCTCTGCAGCCTGGGTCTCCGTGACAACGGGTCCCCTAACAGATGAGGAACAAAGACACTTCAGGCAGAGACATGGTCTCCCAGAACTTCCAGAATGGTGCCCCCGAGATAGAAGTTTCCTTCAGCCCCAGTGCTGGGGACACATCAAGCTGTGTCATTCAAACTGAACTCGGAGAGGTCAGGGCTCACTGACATCAGCGTGAGGAAGGCACAACAGGGAGTGGACAGGGCCAGGCCTGGTTTCCCCCGGCTGGCCTCCCACTTGCTGAGAGACCTGAACGTACCCCCTAGTTCTGGGTCCCTGTTCGCCCGTCTCAGGCACTCGGGCGCCGAACTGAATGGACCCTTCAGAAAATGGCGTCTTTTCATTTTTGCTGCATTCCCCTTCCACCAGCACAATGATTGACTTCATAGCTTTCTCATTTTTAAGTTAATTTGTTGTAGGAGCAAAGCTTTATAATACCACCATAAATTGAACACCCTTTTCTCTCTCAAGAAATAAAAGAAAGCCTGAAATCAAGACAAAGTAGCCCATTGTCCCGAGACAGGGGGGCGGAGGTCTTTCCTCTCTTTGTTAAAATATGAGCACGTGCAAAAGAGTGTTTGGAGACCCATTAGAACCCCCGTGAGACTTCCTACGGGAGGTGACAGAGTTGAAAAGGGGTGACCCCTCTCGCTATTGAAACCGTGTCACTTCACACGCGTGGGTGGGTCGTTTGAAATCACCCAGCAGTTCACCAGTGGATCTCAGCCCCCTCTCAGGAACACCGGGCTGTTGAGGGCGGGGGGCCATTACATAGTCACCCTGTTCACAGGGAGGCTGAGGAGCCCTGAGCGAGGAGGGGTCCTGGGGGAGAGGTCTGCCGCCACCCGGCTCAGTCTCAGGGTGGTGACCTTGACTCCTTGTCCTCTGCTCCTCAGTCCTGCTGCCCAACATGATCTCCCGGAGGACGGGCCAAATCGTGCTGGTGAACACCATCCAGGGGAAGCTGGGAATCCCATTTCGTACGGCTTGTAAGTTGCCAAGACAAACAATGTTTTGTCCTGTGCGCTCTGTCTCGTAAGACAAGAGATGTTGTGTTGCGTCTGGGCACACGGTCATATGGGGGGAGTAGAAATGAAATGCCTGGTTGGTTTTATTCATTCGTTCCGTCAGTGCCTATTTTTGAGCACCTAGGGCCTGCAGGTGACGATGGGAGACATGGGAACATGAAAGATAAGGTCCCCTCCCAGCCCCGCCCCACCCTACCCCCACCCGGAAGCTCACATCTCACAGGTGGTCAAGACAGGCCTGGCTGAATATGACCAGTGCCAGATGAAGTTCACACTCCGACATGGGTACACAGACCCTGCTCAGTGGCCTCTACAGATTTTACCTTTCATATAACTGGAGTCCTACGATCTGAGGTCCTTTGTGACTGCCTTCTTTCACTAAACATGATGTATTTGTTTTTTGTTGTTTTCTTTTAAGTCAGAGGAGGGGAGATAGTGAGACAGACCCCTATATGTGCCCTAACTAGGATCCACCTGGCAACCCCCATCTGGGGCCAATGCTTGAATCAACTAAACTATTTACAGCACCAAAGGCTGACGCACTTAGACCAACTCAGTTATTCTCAGTGCCTGGGGCTGATGCTCCATCCAATCGAGCCACTGGTTTCAGGAGGGGAAGAGGGAGAGAAGGGGGAGAGGGAGGGGAAGAGAAGCAGATGGTCTCTTCTCTTGTGTGCCATTACCGGGAATTGAACCTGGGACATCTGCACGCCAGGCTGACACTCTATCCACTGAGACAACTGGCCAGGGCCAGCATGATGTTTTAAGGTTCATCCAAGTGGCAGCGTGTGTCAGAGCTCTGTTCCTTTTTATGGCTGAATGGTATGACTTCATATGAATAGACCACATTTTATGTTTCCATTCATCAGCGGATGGCTTTGGGGGATGTTTTGGCTTTTGGGCCATTCTGAATAATGCTGCTATGAATATTCATGTACAAGGTTTCATGTGGATGCATATTTTCATTGCTCACATGGTAGCTGTATGATTCAATGTGAAAGAAACTGCCAGACTGTTCTCCAAAGCTGCTGCCCTGTTTTACAGCCTTCCTGGGAGGTAATGGGAACTTGGCTCAGGCCGGGCATTTCGCATACATGCTCGCATTTGACCTTCACAGTTTCTTGGCAAGGGTGCTATTAGCTCCTTTTGTGTGTATTTTTTTCCAAAGTGAGAAGCGGGGGGAGGCAGACAGACAGACTCCCACATGCACCCAATCAGGATCCACCAGGCATATCCAGCAGGGGATGATGCTCGGCCATTTGGGGCATTGCTCCGTAGTGGCAGGAGCCATTCTAGCGCCTGAGGTGGAGGCTATGGAGCCATCGTCAGAGCCTGGGCCAACTTTTGCTTCAATGGAGCCTTGGCTGCGGGAGGGGAAGAGAGAGATAGAGTGAAAGGAGAAGGGGAAGGGTGGAGAAGCAGATGGGCACTTCTCCTGTGTGCCCTGCCCGGGAATCGAACCTGGGACTTCCACATGCTGGGCCGATGCTCTACCACTGAGCCAACTGGCCAGGAATGCTATTAGCCCCATTTTAAAGATAGGAAAACTGAGCCCAGGACAGTAAAGCAGTTTGCCCAGGGCCACAGAGTGGGACATGTAGTACACTGGGGTCACGCCCATCTCTGCCCCTGTCTGCCCTTCCCAAGGGTCTCCTTTCCTCTCCACGGAGTGTGGGGCGGGGCCAGGTGGCTTCTGAAGACTCTTCTGCTGGGCTTGTAGGGATGTGCGTCCAGGCCTCGGGCCCCTGATGTGCCTCTTGGGAGACGGGGTGGGCCCCCTGCGCCCACCCTGGCCGGTCTCTCTTCCAGATGCCGCCTCCAAGCACGCCGCGCTGGGCTTCTTCGACTGCCTCCGGGCCGAAGTGGAGGAGTATGATGTCGTGGTCAGCACCATCAGCCCCACGTTCGTCCAGTCGCACCACGCTCACCCGGGCCAAGGGAACTGGGATGCCTCCATCTGGAAATGTGAGTTTTTCGAGGGAAGCCAGAGGGTGGGGGTGAGGGGGGCTCCCAGAGGGCCGCCGGGAGGGACAGCCAGACGCCACAGAGCCGGGCATGGGGGTGGAGCATTCCTGAAGCGTGGCGCTGGGCAAGGGTGCCCCTGCACCCCCTCGCGGCAGGGAAGGGGCCCGAACACTGCAGCCCACAGGCACCCCCTGCACCCCCTCGCGGCAGGGAAGGGGCCCGAACACTGCAGCCCACAGGCACCCCCTGCACCCCCTCACGGCAGGGAAGGGGCCCGAACACTGCAGCCCACAGGCACCCCCTGCACCCCCTCGCGGCAGGGAAAGGGCCCGAACACTGCAGCCCACAGGCACCAGGGGGACAGACTCTCAGCCTGCAATCAGCAGATCGGGGCCAGCGGGGGTCGCTCACAGGCTCTGTGACCTCAGCCATGGAATGGCCGTCCCTGGGCCTCTGGTCCAGGCGGAAGAGCCAGGACTCGGCCTTTGAGGGCCCGCACCCCCTCTCTGCAGCCGGCAGCACAGAGCAGAGGCTGGGAGCCAGCGCCAGGCGGCCTGCGCTTGAACCTTGCCGCTGCCTCGTATCAAGTGTTCAAACCCGAGCACGTCCCTGAAGCTCTGGGCCTCAGTTTCCCTTTTAGAAAATGAGGGATGGTGGCGACATCTACCTGGTGGAGTCACTGGGAGGGCTGAAGGTTCTGGCTCACAGCGGGTTTGGAACAGTTCCCAGCACACAGTAAGTGCTCTGTAAATGCACTGTAGTGATCATTACTATTCTAGAATGCTCCGAACAGGAAGCTGCTATACTCTGCCCAAGGTTCTAGCGACATTAGGGAATCGAGTGAACCACGATGAGGCCAATTGTTTCCAGGAGACTCGTGACAAACACAGCTTCGCCACAATTATAAACAACAGCCCCTAAATTCATCTGACACCTTCGAATTCTCTCAGCTCTTTCTGACCCCTCCACGGTCCCTAACCACCCTGTGAAGTGCACAGGGCAGGAAGCTGCGCCCATTCTACAGATGAGGAAGCCAAGGTGCAGGGGGGTAAAGCGTTTTTCCCAGGGCCTCACGGTCAGTGGGAAGCAGAGCCGGCCCCGAGCCCAGGGCTCCAGGCTTGGCACACATGTCCCTGTGCGCGGGGGAATGAGGGGTCTGACCAGCCAGGTCCTGTGAGGCTCTAACGCCCGCCCCCTCCTGGGGACTCTAGTCTTTTCCAGGAAGCTGACCTACGGGGTGCACCCGGTGGACGTGGCTGAGGAGGTGATGCGCACGGTGAGGCGGAAGAAGCAGGAGGTTTTCATGGCCAACCCCATCCCCAAAGCCGCCGTGTACGTCCGCACCTTCTTCCCCGAGTTCTTCTTCGCCGTGGTGGCCTGCGGGGTGAAGGACAAACTCAGTGTCCCAGAGGACAGCTAACCAGGCGGGCGAGCAGGTCACCCTGCTGGGAATAAAGGCTCTCCTGGCAGTGCTGGTTCCTCTGTCCTCTCAGCACTGGGGGCCCCAGAAGGCCACCTCCTCCGTCCTTTCTGGGGGGAGACGTCACCATCCTGGCAAGGATGGCCCGGAGGCCTCCGGATGTCTGCACTCGACATTCTCAGGATACACTTTCAGAAACCTCTCAACTCTGTAGGTGAGAACTGAGTAGAAATGCAGGAACCAGAATAGATCTGACACCTGCCCTCCCCACCACACACACACACACACACACACACACACACACACACACACGTGCACACACACACGGTTATCGGCTTGCTTAGGAACTCACTTGCCCACATTGGCCTCCAACAACAGAAGCAGGATATGGCAACCCTTAAAGGCAGCGTGACCCAACAGAACTTTGTGTAACAATGTAGCAACATAACATTTAAACCTGTAGAGAACTTTCTGTAACAATGTGGCGATGTAACAAACATTTAAACCTGTAGAGAATTTTTATGAGTTTATTTGAGCCAAACCGAGGACAATTGCTGGGAAGCAAAATCTCAATGAATTGAGAGAATGGCAATGTTGTACCTTATTTTCTACATTAGAATCAAAGGACAAGGTGGAGGGGCGGTTACAGGAAATTCACTGGAAATAGATTAGGGAGGGGGGAGAAAGCAAAGCTGGGAAATTCAGACTGGATACAAAGTAAACTGAATAGACACATACTTCTTTTACACCTGTGGGGACAGGATAGTGAGCAGTAAACAATTACCATTGATAACCATAACAATAACATGAGGGGTTTTGTGGTCTCTGCTCTGGTGTGGTGGGGAGTGGGGGGAGGGGGAGGAAAGGAAATAACCCTGACATTCCAAAAGTATGTCATCATGGGTGCAAAAAGACAATAGACAGGCTCAGTCAAGGTCAAGACAGGGCACATACCGGCCTAGGACATGAGTACCTGCCAGGACTTCCTTTCAGTCTGGACGTCTGATCTCAGGCCATCCTCTGTGGTTACTTGAGGCCTCTGAGGTTTAAGGTCCGCCAGGCCGGCCCCTCCAATTCCAGGTTGAGCATGTGGCCCCTTTTCCATCTACAGATGGAAACAGTCTATCCTCGGCGCTGTTCAGTATGGCCGCCTCTAGCCACATGTGGCTGCCGAGCACTTGACATGTTGCCCCATCAACTAAGAAACTGACTTTTTTATTTTTTGTTTAATTTCCATTAATTTGAATTGAAATAGTCCCACGTGGCTAGCAGCTCCGGGGCTGGCAGCAGAGAGAGCCCCGCCTTCCCATCCTCACAGTGCCGCGGAATGAGCCCCTTTCCTGGAAGGGAGAGGGGCCCAGGCACAGCTGTTCTCAGAAAGCTGCTCAGCTGATTCTCAGATGAGGTGAATGTTCAGAACTTCGGCTCTAGGGTGTCCACCTCTTCCCAGCCTTTGCTTACATTCTCAAAACAAAGCTTACTTAAAACGGCCGTCCTTGTGATTGATGGGTGTTTCTCCTAGCTGAGTTCTCCTTATACAAAACAGTTCATGATACTTGGGGTCCTGGAAATGTAGGGGTTCACTTTTTTGCACTAATAGTGTAACAGCTGATTCAAATTTTTCTAATATTTACGGAATGAAGGAGGGCTCAAACCTTAATTTAAAAAGCAAAATAGCTAGGCTGACATGGTCAAGGTAGAGCCCGGTGTGCCCGGGGTGAGGCTGATGCTCAGGACCTCAGGAGAGTCAGTGAAGTTGCAGGCAGGACAGGCCTCAAAGCAGCAAGATAACCGTCTACCTTCTGAGAGGTTCCGCTGTTGTTGCTGGGGGAGTGGGGTGCTGTAGGGGTGCTCAGACCAGAATCACTGGAGAACAGGTGGGAGCTTAGGGGTGGAGGGGGAAACAATAGCAGTGGGGGGAGGCCTAAAACTTGATTGGTGGCCAGAGACAGAGATGGCAGCTTCAGGACACGCAGGGCTGGAGCCAGGTCCACAAGCAGCCAGTCCTGAGGATACGTGAGGGCGGGGCTCCAGGCCGAGGCTGGCCATGACCCAGACCCCGGTTGATGGGGTCCTGACTGGCCCCCTGTAAGGCTCTGCCTCCTCTCAGATGAGCTCGCTGCAGTGGGGCCCGGGGGATGACTCTTTGGTGGGAGTGGGGGTGGACAGGCGGGGCAGGGGGCAGCATCAGGACCCATCTACAGTGGCACTGAGCTGTAATCTCGGAGAGCAAGGACTTGGTGGGGGGGGGGGGAGACCACAGACCCCCAGGGATTCCCTGAAAGTACCTAGCAAGGAGCAGGAATAAGGACCTCCCTTGTCAGTGGGTCAGCTCTGCTGTTCCTCTGTGGCCCGGCAGAGGGCGCCCTGCAGCCAAGGGGGAGGGTCACAGACCTCCTGTTGGACCCAGCTTCAAGACTGACTGTCCCACACACCCAACGCCCATAAATTAAAGTTTCTGTCCATGGATCTTGGTGTCCCTCTGACTGGATGCCCTTATTAGCTTTCAAATGTCCCTATGTCCACCCATGCTCTGCTGCCCTCTCAGGATGGGGAATCTCACCAGTCTAGTAAAGGAAAACCCACAAGGAAAGCTTCAAACAGAAAAAAAACCATTTTTTTGAGGGTGGGAAGTGTCATGCAATTTGAGGGATGACCACCAGATGTCAATGTGGCTCCACACCTATTTTCTATAGCTACTTCCATTCCACTGAAACATTGCAGAGTTTAATAATGATAATACCACAAAATTATATGCAATTTGTAATCTATAGTAAGCATTCCCCTCCAAGATCCTATTTGGCCTTCACATCAACTTTGGTTCACTGCCAGGGCTGACAAACCCATTTCACAGGAGACCTAATGGTCACTGTAGGCAACAACACTGTATGATAAACTTCAAAGCTGCCAAGACACTAGATCTTAACTGTTCCCACTACAAAAGTTAATAATAATTATTATGTGGTGTAATAGAGGTATTGCTAATTATATTGCAATACAGGGTGGGGCAAAAGTAAGTCTACAGTTGTTCATATAGAAAATAATACAATAAGAAATAACACAAAAATAAACTGTTTCACTTACAGCTGTAAGCCTAGTTTTGCCCACCCCTGTATACAGATGTATCAAATCAACACTTTAAACTTACACAATGCTATGTCAATTATGTCTCAATAAATTTGATAAAGTGAACTTCAAATTTAAAAAAAGGCTTTCAGTTATGTAAGCCAATAAGTTCACTTTTGACCTGAAACTGTCTGAGCGAGCACCACATGAACATACAGGGTTTCTTCCTCTTACGGCAGCTTCTTCTGGGAGCCAGGGTCTCATGTTCCTTTACCCTAAAATGATGGAACCTCAGTTACAGAGGGGCCTTTAAAAACCTCTAAAGCAGCCAGGCCAGCCCTCACATCATCCCAGGGCGCCACAGTCCCGCTCACATTCTATTCAGTCATCAGGTCAACTATAAGGTGAATACTGCCCCAGTCTGAGCTGTGACCCAGACTTACCGGCACCCACTCAGGGTAGAACCTACCAGAAAGAAACGAAGATTTAGGTTAAGGACATTAATGACAAAATGATTTCCTGAGCATTTTTCATGAAGGATTTCGGAGCATGCCCTAGGTCGGGGCCTCTTGGGTGCAGCCATGGGTGAGAGTAAGCGCAGCCCTAAGAGCTGAGCCACGGGCCGACACAGTTAGAGGGTCTCTAAACACGGAGTGGACAAACTTTGGTCTATTTCTCATAAGGTTGTGACACTGTGATTGGGTCCCACTGTGGAAGGATCCCGTCCTGATGTCGCATCTGCCCCACAAGCCTCCGTCTAGGCTGACCCTCGTGCTGGGAGCTGGGACCTCCGCCCGCCTTGTTGGTCTGCATGGCGGTATACAGTGACCTGGTGACAAACGGACTTTTCACCGAATTTTGTGTCTTGGCAAGCTCTTTATATCTGGGCCCTTTCTGAGGGCATTTTAACATTCTGAGTTTAATGAACTGTTGGGCCTCAAGCAAGTAGCAGAGTGCACCTTGGTTCCCCCCTGACCTCCTCTCCTGGGACCTGTCCGCTCTTGTCGTGATGCTTCTACTACCTGACATTGCCTTTGCTACGTGTGCTAGCTCTTTGTCTGGTCTAGGTCGAATATGAGGGGTTGGAGAGAAGGAAGCACACCTACCTTACACACCGTTACCTTCCGAGAGTCACAAGCCAACCCCTTAGAGGACAAAAGTGAGGCTGAACATGGGACCTGAACGACACATGAGTGTCATCTGAAGAGAAAGAACCAGATATAAAGCAGGAAGACTGAGGCTTCCATAACCCAAGAGGCACGGACAGCCCGGTCTCCCACGCCCAGGAGTGCAGCAGCCAAGAATGGAGAGGACCCTGCGCTTCTTTTGAAATGCACACGTGTGCCCTGTAGGAAAAGGCTGAGAGATTCAACTGCAGCCTTGAGACAAGTCTCTGGTGTGGACTTCAGAAGGCCAAGTCCTGCGTGGGCGGAACGCCACCGGCAAGCACTACTAAGACTGTTTACAGGGAGCAGCTGACCCCTGTAGCCATTTCCTACAAGCCTGGGGGGTGTTGGGCAGTAGTCTTTCTCTGCACCTGAATCCATTATGACTAATTTGACTCAGGCTCTGCTAATTTGCTTGATGAGCAAAGAGACCAGTAAATACGATGAGCTGCAGAGATCTGGACTCTCAGTCCCAGAGGCTGGGAGTCCCCTGTACCCATCTTTTCTCTAGGTTGTGTCGTGTATGTTTTTCTTAAGTCCTGCAGCGCCTTCCTCTCGGGCACACCCATTGCCCAGCTGGTCTCAGCAACGCCCTCTGGGTGAGTCAGGTGGCTGGGTCTTCCTGCTTTCTCTTCCTGTCCTGTCAGCTCTTTCTAAGAATTCCTGCTCAAAAGTAAGCAGTCTTTCTCGCTGGGGGAAAAACAGAAACTCCTTGTTTCTTCTTAAGAAAAAAATAAGTAGCATAGTCACACCAGTGACTCACGCAGTCTGTAGGAGGAAAAACTACATTTTGGGAGTTGGATGTCTTGAACAAATGCTTCCTATCAGAAAGGAAGTACTTTAAAAAAAAAAAAAAACTATGTTTAAGGGCAAACTCACCAGTAACCTCAAAGGTGAGGCCACAGGCCTGGGGTGGGGTTTCGCAGTTTCACTGGTAAGTGGTGACGGGATGTTTGTGAGAACAGCTGCTGAAGACTGTGCAAAGCTCCAGGGGACGGGACTGATGGGCTCAGACTCCCAGGGAAGAGAGAGACTTCTACGGTGAGACCCACGGGGCTTCCGACTTCTTATAAAAACAAGTCCTTGTCATGGAAAGCAGTTTAAAATTTCAGTAACAACTCAAGTAACAACTGTCGAGGAACAAAACAATGCCATTTTTAAAAACTTGAATAATTCAGCCTGACCAGGCGGTGGCGCAGTGGCTAGAACATCGGACTGGGATGCCCAGGACCCAGGTTTGAGACCCCGAGGTCGCCTGTTTGAGAGAGGGCTCATCTGGTTTGAACTAAAGCTCACCAGTTTGGACCCGAGGTCTCTGGCTCGAGCAAGGGGTTACTCTGTCTGCTGAAGGCCCACGGTCAAGGCACATATGAGAAAGCAATCGATGAACAACTAAGGTGTCGCAATGAAAAACTGATGATTGATGCTTCTCATCTCTCTCCGTTCCTGTCTGTCTGTCCCTGTCTATCCCTCTCTCTGACTCTCTCTCTTTCTGTCCCTGTAAAACAAACAAAATAATTTTGAATTTTTTGAATAATTTGAATTTTTGGAATCGTTTGAATAATTCAGAGAGCCATTTCTATGTCCACCGACATGCTTTATTAAAATTGTACATAGATCTCAAACTTTTTTTTGAAAAAAAAAAAAAGAACTTCCTTTTGTCCTAGTATCAAAATAGTTATTTTTAAAAAATACCTGGAAAATCTTTAATACAATTATTCTGTTATATATTAAATATTCTCCTAAAATCTCAATCATCTCTCTCTCCTAGAATTGTGCCTCACTGGCACGACCTTTTTTTTTTTTTTTGGCAACTTTAATGGTTTATCCCAGAGACGCGTTAAAAGAAAAAGCTTTTCCTGTTAAGTCAACTGTTTAAATTAAAAAAAAAAAAAAAATTCCTTTTAAATAGGAGAAGCCAATGACAATATTTGATTTGATATGTAAGATTCCTATTAACCAGGCTTCCCACAGTTTTGCTGTAAGGTTTGCCCACATACAATCAATCACTCATTAACACAAGTACTCGGGCCGAAATGAAACAGTTTTCGCCCTGAAATGGTAATGCTGACCCAACAGCACCCTCTAGTGCCCTGTAAGTATAAAAGCAGCCAACAATACAGGACGGTATTTGGATATAGGCAGTGTCGGAAATCCAGGTGTGAAGAGCAAAACAGGTTGACTTTTCAGGGGTCACAGCACAAGCGGCTTCCCCGAATCTCAGTCTCCAGGCAGGCTGCCGACAGGTGCTCAGTGCCGAGGGGAGAGAGTTCAGGGCTTCAGCCAATACTGAAAGACACCATCAGAAGCTGGACTCCGGCAATGTCTTCTTTCGACCTAAGGAAAGGGTGTGGTACCTCGCCTTCGGCAAGGTGCCGAAAGAGGTCTGCTCCCCCGGGCCACTCCTCTGGGGCGCGCTCGGGGCGCCGGTCCTCATGGGCCTGCCAGCCTTGCGGGGGAGGCGCAGGGAGCTGGGCGCAGAGCGGACGGTGCCCGCCAGGCCCCTGGCCGGATCCGGCGTCCTCAGGGAAGCGGACGAGGCTCGGGCCTGCTCACCCTCAGCCGGGCTCGGGCTGCCACTCTCCAGGGAGAGAGGGGACACGCGGGGGGCCTGCTCAGCCCTGTTACTGTGCTTGTTCTCCTTCTTCCAGAAGACCGACCTCAGAAGGGTGAGGGTGCCCTGTGGGAACCTGTCTGCCTCGGAGTCCCGCCCCTCCGCGTCGGTCCTGACCTTGGCTAAGGGGTTTCGGCGAGTGTCGCTTGGCGCCTCCTTGTGGGAGGGTGCTCCACCGCTGTCCCCTGCCTGGCCACTTCCCTTCCGGTTCGTGGTCCTCTGGCCCTGGGGCGGGGCTTGCTTCTCATTCTCCGCCGAGGGCATCACTACGAGGGGCAGGTCAAACTGTTTGGGAAGCCTGACATCCTGCCTTGCGTGTTCCTTGGGTGTCCTTGCTGTGTTGAGGCCATCCGAGGCTGCAGACACTGCACCGTGGCAACGGTGGCCCGAGGGGCAGGGCACTCCGGCCAGCACGCTCTCACGGGCTCGCTCGCTGTCTTCCTCCTTAGCAGAAGGGGTGGCATTTGACCTGGGCACCGCTGACTTCTCGGCCCCACCAGCCGCGCCCGTCAGCAGCGGCACGATGGACTGACTCGTGGACCGAGGTCTCCGTCTGGACTCCAGGTACTCCACCAGCTCGACGGATGCCACGGCCGGTTTCTCTCTGTGTCCAAAAGACCACCGAAGGGGCATGGTCTTGAAGGACCCCTGCTTGGCTCGAGAAGGAGCGGGTGCCTTCAGGCTGATGCTACGGCCTCTTACGCCCCGTACCGAAGGCCGGGCCTCCTGGCCTCCTGAAAGACACCCAAGAGCATCAGTGTGCAAAGGCCCCTCCAGCTGCAATAAGCACCTCTGCTATGCCGGTCAGTAACGAGCACCGACTGCGCACCTGACGTACCAGGCACTGTGCTGGGCACAGGGACACACTAGTGAGCAAGATGCTGTGGTTCCTGTCCTTGGGACCACTGTGTTGTCACCCACGATTCCACTGAATCTGTTTACAAATTATAGACCCAGTGATCTCCATCAAATTCGCGTACGCTCAGGGTGATTTCTGCCTTAGTGGTCCCTGAAATAACTCTCTGATTTTCACTGGTCCCCAAGTGTAAAAAGGTTAAAAACCATGAGGTAACTCAACATGCAAAATTACATCTTCACATACTAGAAAGCCCGGGGTCATACGAAATGACTGCTGTTCTAGATATTATAAATTGTAATTAAAATGATTTGTGCAAAGGTGTCTGCTAATTCAAACTGAATTACCCAGGGCAGGCAGCGAGGACGCCCCTTTGCTTAGTGCCCCACGGGGTTTCCCCCTTCTACTTGCTTAATTGCTTAAAGTAGAGTGCAGTGAAGGAAACCACTGGCGGTACATTTCTTAAGAGCCACCTCCAGCTCAATAAATAAAGGTGATTTAAATAATAAAATGTTAATTCACATGTCAAAGATCTCTTTGTACACAACATTTCTTGTGTAGATCTTTCCATCATTTTTAAGCTCGCCTTGCAGAGGACCATCAATTATTTTTCATTTTACGTCTGTTTTTTCATGAACTCTTGAACAGGCAACATAAAGTTGACCTTGTCCAAATGCAGGCTCAGGTAAAAAAAATGCCAACACACTTAAGCGTTTGGCCCTGAGACTTATTGATGGTCATAGCAAAGGCAAGTTTTACAGGAAATTGTCTACGTCTCAATTGAAATGGCAACCCTGTTTGAGATGGAGCCAAATCAATTCTTGAAATGACATGTATTTCACCTTTAGAGGAGCCAGTCAAAGACTTAGCTATTATGACATTATTTTTCAATTGGAGAACCTCTAGGCATTTGCTCTGCGACTGAAGCAAGCCTTGTCTTTCTCTGCTCAGTGGTTTCTTTTTGTCAAGAAAGCCGTTTTTGTGCAGCTTTAGCTCCTTTTCTCTCCTCCTCAGTGCTGTATTTTCTAGGAGGCATTCTTAAAAGAAATTATGTTAAGACGTAGTTTTTATGTAAAACAGATGATTGCCAATGCAAACAAATGTTCACCTTCCCCCTGACCCGCTCAATTTGCATTCAGCCGTGGCAACTTCACCCCATTGGCTAGTACAGTTACACAAGCAACCAATAAGCTATTGGCGACAAACAGACACTTAAGCCACATATAATAAAGATGTGTGCCGATATATGTGTGCATGTGTGAGGCACACATGTGAAAACATACAAACAAGTGTGGAGAAATAAATACCAGGATGACAAGATGCAGAGAGGGTGGTGTGGGTGCTATCTATGACTGATAATGAGTGATACGCCTCTTAATTCTTTTCTGTATCTCAAAGTTTCTAAAGGAAACATACTTGAAAACAAACCTGTGTATTTTTTTAAGAAATATCCATTCAATGACAAAAACAGTGCCATTTACAATAGCATCAAAAAGAATAAAAATACTTAGGAATTGACTTAACCAAGAGGGGGTGTGTGGGTGTAAAAGACTCATACGATGAAAACGACCAAACATCGCTGTGACAAATTAAAGAAGGCATAAATCAGTGGAAACACATCCCTTATTCATGGATGGGAAGAAAGACAATACTGCTAAAATGTCAATACTACTCAAAGCAATCGACAGATTCAATGACATCCCTATCAACAATCCCAATGAAGATTTTTTTTGCAGAAATAGAAAAACCCATCCTAAAATGTATAATGGAATCTCAAAGGGTCTCAAATACTGTACAGTAGTCACAAAAAGACGAATACCATATGATTCCACTTTCTGAGGAGTTTATAGTCAAAACGGAGAGACAGCCTGACCAGGCGGTGGCGCAGTGGATAGAGCGTCGGACTGGGATGTAGAGGACTCGGGTTCGAGACCCGAGGTCGCCAGCCTGAGTGCGGGCTCATCTGGTTTGAGGAAAAGCCCACCAGCTTGGACCCAAGGTCGCTGGCTCCAGCAAGGGGTTACTCGGTCTGCTGAAGGCCGGCGGTCAAGGCACATATGAGAAAGCAATCAATGAACAACTAAGGTCTTGCAAAGAGAAACTGATGATTGATGCTTCTCATCTCTCTCCGTCCCTGTCTATCCCTCTTTCTGACTCTCTGTCTCTGTAAAAATAATAATAATAATAATAATAATAATAATAAAAACGGAGAGACAGAAAGCACAAAGGTGATTACCAGGGCCAGGGGTGGGGGGAGAATAGGGAGTTGCATTTAATGGGCGTACAGTTGCAGATTACAGATGGAGTTACAGGGACGGACAGTGGTGCTGGCCACACACCCAGGTGAGTATATTCAACACCACTAAACTGTACACTTAAAAATGGTAAACTTTTGTTTTTATTTTCTGTGTATTTTATGTATTCCACTCACCTAAAAAAGTTAAAAAAAAAAAAAAAAAAAAAAAAAAAAAGGTCATCAGTCACTGTCCCAGGAAGGCACCTTGATTTATAAGATGCCTGCAATCACTGAGACAGAAGGCACTTGAGACACACATCGCACGTGGCGCAGGGAGAGCCACACGCGTGTAGAGAAAGACCCTGAGTCAGCCCCGCGAGGCTGACGCCCACAGCTGTCTTCTCATCACGGGTGGGGGGTGGGGGCAACTCCAAACGGGAGCAGAACCACCGCCCCCCCCCCACGCCCCACAGGCAGTAGCGCACCAAGGCAGGGAGACTCGGGGCCACAGGGACCGCTCAGGGCGGTCAGAGGACATGGCTCAAGGGGTCACACGTTGCCAGTGGGCGGGGGCAGCCCGCCAATCCAGCTTCCCGGGAAGCCCTCACGGAAGGCAAAGAAGGGAGCCGCCCACGCACGACAGGACAGGACGGGTTCGCAGCATCTCAGAGGCTCCTTGAGACTTAGACCCTGGACGTTCTTTAGCGTCATTTTTTATCTTTTCTTTTTTTTTCCTCTAAAGCATTTCTTTAGATCTGCCAGCGAGAGACACAACCGCACTAAAAATATTTGGTAATTTCAGTTTTGATTGACACCGTTGCTCCGCCATTCAATTCCCATACCTCAAAGAAAACAAACAAAAAAACCACAGAAATCTATTCTGGGGCCCGAGGCGCGCGCGGAATTTCTCCTCTTCCAACGCGCTGGCGAGGGCAGAAAGAGCGGCTTTGTGTTGAGGAGACAAAGCCGTGACTCTCAGCCTTTCAAAGCCGGAGCCGGTGGCCCGCAGGCCCGGCAGGTGCAGGGCTGCCTGGCCCTCCCCGACGGCCGACCTGCCATTCTCTCCAGCGTGAATGGGCCGGCGGCTGGGCGGCGCCCTCTCCTGGGAACCGCAGACACCCACGCGGGTCCTTTCGGAGGCCCGCGTGGGAAGGCACCTTTGCTATCTGCCCCTCGTTTCATTCTATTTACTGGGTTGTAACCGGACCCGAGAGAGAACCAGAGCTTTAGGTAAATGGAGAAATAAACCGCCACAGGCCAGAGGAGATAGGGACCTTTCAATCTCCTGCTTCTGGGGGAGTGGGAGGGCGAGTCTGCAGCTCCCACCCCGGAGGTCCTGGCAGTCAGAGGCAGAGGCGGTACTCAGAGACCCCCACCCCACTTGAGTGGTGGCTCCTCCCACCTTACTCTTCAAGCACAGTCTGGCTTGGGAACTAGAAAGGGCTGGAGTCTTAAGCCACACTGAGGAGGTGAACCTAGGCTCCTCCTGGAGGTCAAACAAACCCCAGCTCGTGCACAGCAAGCTGCCCACGTCCACAAAGGGCTCCTCACCCAGATGGCCCCCAGCCCAGTCCCACCCACATGGTGGCTCAGTCCCGCCCACATCCGTTCCTACATGACTTTTTATCCTGGGCTAATGCGAGTGAAATCAGGCATGGAGCCGACTCACAGTGTGTGCTGTGAATGGGGGGTAAGGTGGTGGGCAAGCGCCTCTCTTCCATTCTCAGCCCCCTGCGACAGCTGGGACAGCTCCTCGTCCAGTGCTGCCTGTCTCTCCAAGGATTCCACTCACCTGGGCATTCGGTTAATAGTAAGAGCCTACTGAGTACTGAGGACGGCTTTCAGTGTTGTTGAGAAAATACAAAGTGCTTATCCAGCGTGGCAGTGTTTTCTTAAAGATTATCTTTATTGATTTTAGAGAGAGGAGAGAGAGAGCGGATGAAGGAGAGGGGAGAAGCAGGAAGCATCAACTCATGAAAGTTGCTCGTGGTGTGTGCCTTGACCGGGCAAGCCCAGGGTTTCGAACCGGCGACCTCAGCGTACCAGGTCAATGCTTTATCCACTGTGCCACCACAGGTCAGGCCATTATGGTGTTTGACAAAGAACAAAAATATATGACCTCATGACATATAATGATAGGAACTATGAGGAAGCATGAGGGGGACACACAGGGTGGTCAGTGAGTGACCCTTGGTGAGAGGCCCGAGTAGGGAGAGGGAAGAGCCACGTGCAGGCCGGGGGAACGCAGGCTGCAGGCAGAGGGAGCGCGAGCTCAGAGGCTCTGAGGCACAGGCAAGGTCCGCAGGTCAGGGGCGCGGGAGGGAGACTACCACGGTGGGAATCAAGGGAGGAAAGGTCCCCCCTACCGGTCTCCCTCTTCTGAGCCCCAATCTGCAGTTGGAGACATCTGCCTCTCGCTCCCGAGTACAACCTGGAGCAAGCCGGACCCTCAAACGTCTAGAAGACAAGGAGAAGCTACACAGATGAGCTCAGCCTTCTCCCCTCTGAGACTGAGCCGCAGGACGAAGCTGGCGAGGGGACAGTCTCATTCAGAAGCTGAGGCCACCCCCCCACCACAATAATCACTGCTCAAGAGACGGTGGAGAGGGGCCCCACGGAGAGAGACAGAAAAATGGCAACACACATAAGGGGGTCCAACCATCAGAGGAGGCGAACATGCAGCCATCAAAAAGAGCCCAGTTAGGGCCCTGGCCGGTTGGCTCAGCGGTAGAGCGTCGGCCTAGCATGCGGAGGACCCGGGTTCGATTCCCGGCCAGGGCACACAGGAGAAGCGCCCATTTGCTTCTCCACCCCTCCGCCGCGCTTTCCTCTCTGTCTCTCTCTTCCCCTTCCGCAGCCAAGGCTCCAATGGAGCAAAGATGGCCCGGGCGCTGGGGATGGCTCTGTGGCCTCTGCCTCAGGCGCTAGAGTGGCTCTGGTCGCAACATGGCGACGCCTAGGATGGGCAGAGCATCGCCACCTGGTGGGCAGAGCGTCGCCCCATGGTGGGCGTGCCGGGTGGATCCCGGTCGGGCCCATGCAGGAGTCTGTCTGACTGTCTCTCCCTGTTTCCAGCTTCAGAAAAATGAAAAAAAAAAAGGAAAAAAAAAAAAAAAAAAAGAGCCCAGTTAGGAAACTGAGCCATTGGAGGAAACAGATAACTTAGAATTCAATTTCTCAAGGAGATTCAAGTATGAAACAACTGGAGACTGAAAATATAAATTTCAGGGTTTTAAATTCAATAAATTGAGGATATCCAAAGTCACTAATGGAACTCAAATTAGTGGCCTGAAATGATCTTGAAATTTATACAATGTGTGACAATCCCATAATTGTGAAAAAGCAATGTCTCACACCGTAGAACAAAATGGCAAAGAGATAGACATTACAGGGGGAAACAAGGAAATTCTGAGGACAGGTCCAGGAGATCCAACAGGCAAATAACAGGAATTTGGAAAGTAGGTGAGATGATAATTAAATAAACAACAAAAAAAGAACATCTCCCTACAGAAAAGCCTTGTCTGTAGCAGAAAAGGCCTCCCCAAATTCCAGGTAGGGCTGACGAACAAAGCACACACACCCACACACATGCTGGTAGAATTTCTGAAACCCCAAGGTCTAAGGCAGAACCTTAAAACCTTCCAGCCAGAAAGAGCAAGCGATTCTCACGTGGAAAAGAACGTGCTTCTCACCTGCACCCCGGAGGCCTGGCAGATCGTGGGAAAATGTCCGCAGCCACCTGAGAGAAAAGGGCTGCAACCCAAGAGTCCTCCACCCAGCCAAGCCGCCATCCGTTCCCAAGTGAAAGAAAATACCTGTGGCTATGCAAAGGGTTAGAGGATATGCCGCGCATACCGGACAATAACTCCAACCAAACAGCAACAATGAGAACTGAGACCTCAGGAGAGAGGGTGACAGAGAGAAGTCAGTCCATGGTGTGTGGTGGACCCTGTAATGCATGTCCCACCCACCCCCCGTGGGGGTCAGATGGTCTTAGAACGTGTAACATAAGGTCACGTAAGTGGGTTTGGGATGGGGAAGGTACTGCGAGAGGAATTCTAATAACAGTCAGGAAGGCTGTGAGACCATCTCAGCAGAACCTAAGAGTCGGAACTGAGGTGGGGGAGTTGCTGAAACAGACCAGAGGGAACACGTGAAGGCATTCCAGGCTCTCCTGTGGAGGGAGTGACAGGGAGGCGTCACGTAGGTCTGGTATCACCGGGAGGGAGGAGAGAACGCAATGAGGAAGTGGAAGTCCCAGCTGGCTTCTCATATCCACATAATAACAGGAAAAGGCAGTTGATTATAAACATTGGGAAATATAAAGCAACAATTAGCAAGATGGAAAAAAGGAAGAACTTCCAGGGTCAAGGGGGTCTGGTTGGGGGTGATGGAAGGACTGAGCGAAAAAGGACAAAAAAGAAAAAAAAATACTCATGGACGGACAACAGTGTGATGATTGGGGGGGGGGCTTGGGGGGAGGGTTTTAGAGGGAGGGGAAGTGGAGGAGGGGATAGGTGGTGATTGACAGAGACTTGACTTGGGGGGGTGAGCACAGTACGGTGTGCAGAGATGCGTGGTAGAACTGCACACCTGAGACCTGTACACTTATGTTAACCAGTGTCACCCCAATAAAATCCATTAAAAATAAACAACAGAACTTCCAAATGAAAGAGGAAAAACAAAGAGAATAGAGGGCAACAGGATCAAATCAGTAAAATAATAAGAAAAAAAAGAAACAAGTAATGGGAAAAAAGGTTTTAAACAAAATGAAATCAAGTTTTGTAGTTGTTATATTAAATATAAATGGACCAACCTCTCCCCCTTATAAACTAGGTTCTGGATTTTTTACATTAAGAAAAGTGCCTGACCAGGCAGTGGCACAGTAGATAAAGCGTCGGACTGGGATGCGGAAGACCCCAGTTCGAGACTCCGAGGTCGCCAGCTTGAGCGCGGGCTCATCTGGCTTGAGCAAAAGCTCACCAGCTTGGACCCAAGGTCACTGGCTCAAGCAAGGGGTTACTTGGTCTGCTGAAGGCCCGCGGTCAAGGCACATATGAGAAAGCAATCAATGAACAACTAAGGTGTCGCAACGCGCAACAAAAAACTAATGATTGATACTTCTCATCTCTCTCTGTTCCTGTCTGTCTGTTCCTATCTATCCCTCTCTCTGACTCTCCCTCTGTCTCTGTAAAAAAAAAAAGAAAGAAAAGCAACTTGCTGTTCATCACACTACTTAAACCTAACTCTAAAAGAAATATTCATAAAGCAAATGAGACGGGCAGCCTGACCAGGCAGTGGCGCAGTGGATAGAGCATCAGACTAGGACGCGGAGGACCCAGGTTCAAAACCCTGAGGTCGCCGGCTTGAGCGCGGGCTCATCCGGTTTGAGAAAGACTCACCAGCTTGAGCCCAAGGTTGCTGACTCGAGCAAGGGGTCACTGGCTCTGCTGTAGCCCCCTGGTCAAGGCACATATGAGAGAGCAATAATGAACAACTAAGGTGCCTAAACGAAGAGTTGATGCTTCTCATCTCTTTCCTTTCCTGTCTGTCCCTAACTGTCCCTCTCTCTGACTCTGTCTCTGTTGCAATAAATAAATAAATAAAAATTAAAAGAAAGAGAGAGAGAAGGGCAAAATGTTACCAGGCAAATGCAAAAAAAAAAAAAAAAAAAAAAAAAAAAAAAAAAAAAAGGAAAGGAAGAAGGATATAATTATTAGTCTTGAACAAGGTAGAATTTAAGATTAAAAGCATTAAGCAGGATGAAGAGCAACAGTATCATGAGAAAAGACACAATTTAAATGTCAATGCACCTCCTTCTTAGCCAGGCAAAATCCTACATGAGGTCAACTTAAAGACATTGGCGAGTTAAACACAACTTTCAACTCACCTAGCTTAACAGTAATGATATGATAGAAAGCTCACATTCTTCAAGTAGATGATACACATTATTTTATGTGTACATAGACCACTTACAAAATAATACTCATGTACTTAACTTAATCACAAAAAAGGAATGTGTGAGAGCCATTCTTGGACCACAATCCACAAAATTAGAATTAAAGACTAAAAAGGTACCCAAAAAAATAACACCCCCCCCAAAAAAAAACTTCAATGCTTGAAACTTCCAGATAACCTTTCGGTCAAAGAAGAAAACAGAACTGAAATAACATACTATCTGAAATCACTGACCGAGAGAAAGACAAAACTTTGGAGGCCCGATTAAAGCCATCAGAGAAATTTATCATCGAAGCACCTATACTGTCGAAAACCAGGGAAGCTTAAGTCCCAGGGGCCCCTTACTCCCAGGGACTCCAGCAAAAGGGTTGCAAAAGTAAGCTGTTCCTATATCCTTTTCTTGCAGAGCCTCTCCAATTCCTGGGCAGAAAACCACAAAACCCGGGTCCCTTCACTTCAGTTTCAAATGCCTTCATTATCCAACGTCCCATAACCAGAGCTACGGGAAGGATGAAGTTCCCAAACTGTCAGTGTTTCTCTGCAGAGGGCTGCTGGCATTTGGGAGGGGCAGTTCTGTGCCAAACAGCACTATCCCTGGGCACAGTAGGACATTTAGACTCCCTGCCTCTGGCAGCAGACACTTCTCCCACACAGCCACGGGGAGAGGGCGTCGCACCAACCACTGCTGAAAACCTAGATAGGCTGATGTCCACCTTCCCCAGGGGTCGTGCTAACAAGATGAAATAGGCTGCGTTTTCAACCCTGGCTTCTCAAACAGGTTTCAACATCTATCTCCGTTTTAGTCAAACCCCAAGAGGGAAAGCTCCCTTTGGAAGCCAGGTTCTTGTAGTGTGGGGACAGAATAAACTCAGATTTGGAACTCCCCTGCTTGACATCCTGTCATACAGTCGTTTACCACGGAGTCCTCCTCATCCCCCAGTGAGCTCCGAGGAGCAGACAGAATGTCACCTGCTGCTGGGGTGGACAGGGCAGGTGGGGCAGGCAAGAGCCAGGTCATGGAAGACCCAATCTGAGACATGGATAAACCTCTCATAATGATGGGCACCGGGTACTCAAGGCTGTGAAAGGCTGGCACTTTCCAAAAAAAACCCACAAAACGTTAAGGAGTCGTGGTCATTAAAGAAAATGAAAGTGAAATCAGCACACTGAATCCACGTGATAAAAACCTACCCTTCTCCTGGCTGGAGAGGCTGTCTGTGAAAATGGTGGGCGGGCTGGGCCCCGGGGGCCCGGAGGGGCTGGGGGCAGGGCTCCAGGACAAGAGGCTTCCCCTGGCGCTGCCATTACTGCTCCCGAGGCGCAGGAGCCAGTGGTCCGACAGCGAGGAGCTGGTGGAGCCTGCGGAGGAAGCACAGAGAGGGAAGGCTGGGCCTGCTCCACGCTTTCGGGGTCCCCAGAGGAGCGGCTCCCGGCCGGGTTCCTAGCTCCGAGCCCGAGCCCAGCACTGGGCAGCCACACGCCCGGAAGGGAGGGGCCCGGACCGATGAGGCCGACGAGCCCGATGAGCCCGACGAGCCGCATGACCAGGCTGCAAACGTCGGGATCTGCGTTTGGGCACAGAAGGGGACAAACCCTGATGAGTACTGACGGGCTTTCCGTGACATTACTTGTCACCAACCACGGTTTTCTAAATATGCTCCGTCTTTCCTCCTTCCTCCCTCTACCTTCCGGGAAAGGAAGGCAGTGTTGCATCAGGGTCGACTTGGACCACTTAGGTGCATCTCAGTTTTACTTGGACATTTCCCAACAATTGTTGGAGAGAAAATCTGAGCAATTAAAAAAAATGCTCTTCCCTCCCAAAGGTAAGGATGGTTAGTTTTCAGAGGGAAATAAGTCACATAAAAAGTCCTTTTTCGGCCCTGGCCGGTTGGCTCAGCGGTGGAGCGTCGGCCTGGCGTGCGGGGGACCCGGGTTCGATTCCCGGCCAGGGCACACAGGAGAAGCGCCCATTCGCTTCTCCACCACCCCCCTCCTTCCTCTCTGTCTCTCCCCCTCCCACAGCCAAGGCTCCATTGGAGCAAAGATGGCCCGGGCGCTGGGGATGGCTCCTTGGCCTCTGCCCCAGGCGCTAGAGTGGCTCTGGTTGCAGCAGAGCGACGCCCCGGAGGGGCAGAGCATCGCCCCCTGGTGGGCAGAGCGTCGCCCCTGGTGGGCAGAGCATCGCCCCTGGTGGGCAGAGCGTCGCCCCCTGGTGGGCGTGCCGGGTGGATCCCGGTCGGGCGCATGCGGGAGTCTGTCTGACTGTCTCTCCCCGTCGTTTCCAGCTTCAGAAAAATACAAAAAAAAAAGTCCTTCTTCTCTTCCCCCTCCGGACTTCCAAGCAAGCTTGAGGTTGGGGTTAGCTAATAAAAGCACTGCTTTTATTATTCTTCTATTATTGCGGTAGTTAAGCAGATACATTCCTATGAAGGCCCTGCAGCCCTCACACTTTCCCTCCCTTCCCACAGGACTAATGAGGTTTGTATCTCCCACACTTAATTAAAGTCTGGCTCCGCAGGAATGAGCCTGGGAATGTGAAACCCCACGCCACCAAGAGTCACCGGCCCTGGATACAGAGCATGACTCCTCCCCTTCTTAGGCTGCGATGCGCCCACGTGGCATCCTTACAAACGGGATCCCAGCCGGCAGTGTGCGGAGGGATAGAGCAGCGGCTGTAGCTTCCGCTCGCAGAGCCCCGCCTACCTCTTCCGGTCCTCGATGGCGGCAAAGCATCTTCCCAGTCCGCAAAGGACTTCCCCAATTCTCCCTTGTCCTCCAGTGAGCAGCAGCACCTACCTCTCATGGAGCTGCTGGCTGACCAGGAAGGGATGCTGTTCCGTTTCTGATAGAACAGGATGTAAGCCCCTCGGGTAATGACGTCATCTTCTAGGAGTGATTCTACCATGCTGTCGTCATAACTGTACCACTGGCCGTCCAGAGAGTTCCGGCAATAGGCTGCGAAGGCCCAGACCCCCAAGTCCCGTTATTGGAGAACCCCAAAGCAAGAAAACATCCCCCACCATTATAACTCAGAAATGGACATGTGTGTTACAGAATGAGAAATATTGGTCTATCTTTGGCCAGAAATGAATTTTGTGGAACTAAGAAGAATCAATCGGTTACACTCCCAGATACTTGCTGATCAAGTGGGCCGCTACTTTACCCGGAATCCTTATACTGCAACCCTTGCGCCAGCTAGATCTCCAACAAAAGGGAGCCCCGAATTACTCAGCCGGGCAATACTGGCCACATGCACCCCATTTCTTCTGAAAAGCTTCACGATGCACATCTCTGATTCAGTATGTAATGACAACAAGCAGTCAGATGATATATATTTCTTTCCTAACCAAGAATTGAAGCCACACATTTAAGAAAATGCTCATAAATAAGAGTCTCACCACCTTCCTAACAATTAAAATGTTCTCTTCCTTTCCTTCCACCCACATCTCAGTGAATGGGACCATCAGCCACTAACCTGGAGAGGGCCACATTTTTCTGCAATAGACTAGACAGAAATCATTTTAGGCTTTGCAGGTTACAGATGGCACATACAGCCTCTGCCATACATTCTTGTTCTTCTTTCTGACTGCATTTTAAAAGCAAAGGCCATTTTTAACTTACGAGCCGTACAAAAACAGGTGCTGGACTGGATGTGGCCCACAAGCCAGTTTGGGGACCCCTGCATTTCCGCAAGCCAGGCACCTAGGAGTTCATCTCTGCTCTCCTCCTTTCCCGTCCACCCCACACCCAGTCCAAAAGCCAGCTTTCCTGACTCCACTTCCAGAATGTGCCTTGAATACCCTGTTTGTCATCACCCAAACTCCAAATACTACCATCTCTCGCTTGAGCCCAGGAGCATCTTCACTGGAATTACAACTTCCACTCTTGCTCCCTTCTATGCATTCTCCATAGAACAGAGCTACTACCTCAGTGTGCAAGCACGATTTCACCTTTACTCTGTCTAAAACCTTTCAATGGTTTCCTGTGACCCTGTGGGAAAAAAAGCTCTTGTCCATGGCTTTACAGTGCCTTCTGATCTGGTTCCTTCTTGCCTTGCTTACCTCTGAACCACTGCACTTCAGCTATGACAGGCTTTCGTCAGTTCTTAAACATACCAAAACTCTGCCTCAGGGCCTTTGCACGTGCTAGTAGCTCTGCCCATAATACTGTTCCTCCCCTTATTCATATAGCTAGGTCTACCTCATCCTTCAGCTCTCGACCTGAAGGTGACATCCTTGCCCTGACCGGATCGCTCGGTTGGTTGGAGCATTGTTCCAAAGCACAGAGGTTGCCGGTTCAATCTCTGGTCAGGGCACATACAGGAACAGATTGATGTTCCTATCTCTGTCTCTCTCCCTTCCTCTCTTGCAGAAATCAACAAATAAAAAATAAAATTTTCAATAAAGGTGACATCCTCAGAAAGGCCTTCTCTCTGCCACAGACACAATTATCAGGTGGTCACCCTTTCACAAGGCCACGTAGGGAAAGTGCTCAAGTGGCAAGCCCCTTCTCATTGTCAGTGTCTGCAATGAGACTGGAGTGCCCTGAGGCAGGGTTCCCACCTGAGTCCAGCACCGAGCACAGGCTCTGGCATATAGAATGAGCACGGAACAATATCTGTCCAGCGAATGAATGACGGTCGTGGGTTTCTAACCAGCCCAGTGTCTTCCAAGCTGTAAGTACCTGAGCATACCACAACAGGGCACTTTGTGAAGAAAGAATATTTTACAGCCTTTTAAAAATGAAGTCATCTATGCTATTCTAGAATAGACTGAGGTACATGATGATGAACAACTGAACAGTTCATCCAGATGCGCTTATTTCCGTCCCCCAGTCATCTGCTTCTCCCAAGTTCCTCGGAAGGACAACAATCACATACATTACACCCCACGGAAAGAAAAAATCTGCTGTGTCAGAGTCCAAGTCTAATGAGTCAGCGTCCTTGTGTTGAATGATAAAGATAAGGATAAAGGACAGTCCCCTGGTTCTACCAACTCTCCTCCTATACTTGATATGGTCGAAAATTCGGGCTGTAACTAACTCTGTATGCCAACCACCAACCTAGCTCAGCTCTACGGCTTGGACCAGAACTGCCATCCCCCACCTGCCCTCTGACAGATGCCTGGTGAGCCCCGGGTGAGGGGTCAGCTCACGTCGGGTGCCTGAGTGGACCTGGCATGCCAGGAGTGCCTCTCTGCGGGACATCCTGAGGCCCAGGCCACACCACGACACAGGGCCATGGCAGCCGCCAGCCAGGAGGCACAGCTCACCTGTGTAATGCCCACCTTGCAGACTGCCGTGGTGGTTGCAGACGGCGTACAGGTCATACAGGAAGTCGGGCGGGTAGCTGGTGGGCAGGCCGGCCGGCTGCTTCCAGGAGGGCCAGGAGCCGGGCACGGGCTGGGGACCCGCACTCCTCTGGGCCACATGGGGCGCCATGTTGAGGCCCCGGAGCGGGAACCACACCAGGGTGGAGAGCTTGTTCCTCCGCTCCCCCACCTGGCAGAAGCGTTTGAGGTGGATGACCAGGATGTCGGGCAGCGTCCACAGGCTGAGCTTCACCACGCCCTGCTGGAGGGCTCTGCAGTGCGGGCACTTCCACGCGTCGTCCTGGGCCAGCTGGAAAGGAAGCCCCGGGGCTGTGAGGCCCCCGGTGCCGGGCCAGCCCTGCCAAACCACAGCCAGCCCCTTTCCTGGCAGGGAGGGGACCCCAGGGCAGGACCTGCTCCTCCTTGGTGTAGAACTGGAAACACTCGTCCAGGGTGCAGCTGTGCTGCTGGTGCGCCTGCTGCTGCCGCCACACGCTGTCGGCATCCTGGACCCGCTCCTCCTGCAGGCTCCCGAACAGGCTGCGGGCGGGACACCCACGCACTCAGCGCTTCCCGCCTCCCACGCGGGGCTCTCTGCAGTCCCTGCCCCCAGCCAGCGGGTGCCTCGTGCATACCTGACTCAGCGCTCACGCCTCTTATTGGAATTCCCGTCTCCCCCACGGCTCCCTAAGGGGCCGACTCCTTGGCTTACTTGCCTTTGCTTCCTGGGCCTAGCCCCGGGCCTGCCATCTATATAGAAGGTTCATAAATACTTGCTGGGCTGAATGGTGTCCTTTTTCAAAGTAGGGCTGATGCACTCAGTGTTAAGGAAGCAGCTAAGTTTAATGATTAAGAGCGTGGCCTAGGCCCTGGCCGGTGGCTCAGCAGATAGAGCATTGGCCCAGCATAAGGATATCCCAGGTTTGATTCCTGGTCAGGGCACAGAGAAGTGACAATCTGCTCCTCTTCCCCTCCGTCTCCCCCTTCTCTTCCCTCTTCCTTTCCCACAGCCAGTGGCTCGATTAGGTTGAGCTTGGCTCTGGGTGCTGAGAATAGCTTGGTTGGTCCAAATGCAACAGTTTCAGGTGCTAAAAACAGCTCAGTACATGAGCATCAGCCCCCAGATGGGGTTGCCGAGTGGATCCCGGTTGGGGTGTACGTGAGAGTCTACCTCACTATCTCTCCATCCCTTACCTTAAAAAAAAAAAAAAGATGGCCTAAAGCAGGATGACATGGGTTCACATCCCAGCTGTGTTATGCACGAGCTGTATGACGCTGAGCAACTGTTTAACCTCTCTGTGCATCCGTTTCCACATCTGCAAAGGTAGATGTAGTACCCACTACCTCATAGGATGTGATAAAGATTAAATAAGTTGCAAAGACATCAAGTGCACAGAGCAGTGACTGGCACAGGGGAGTGAGTAAGCATCACATAACAGTTTGCTATGACAACCGTTACCACGACTACCACCACCCACCACTGTCATTATTACTAGTATTACTACCACAGGCAGATCTAGATTAATGGCGCTTCCCCCATGTGTTTTCTTACAAACTGAAGGCAAGCCCCTCTCCCAGCAAAAAGACTGCGACTCACTTTACCCACAACACTTGTTTATTGCCAGGGTCTGGAACCGAACCTGCAGCATCTCCAAGGTAAGCCTCTACTATCCTTGCTGTTTCTACAGACAGCGGCCGCAAGGGTCTCTCAGAGGCAGGACCGCAGGGCACCAGAATGTGCACACTGCTTCGCAGCGCTGGGGGAAAGTGGGCACAGACACGCCCCATGTCTCCCGGCCAGAGTCAAATTCTAGGGACTCACCGCTCCTTGACACGGCCCTCCCACTCGACAGCCAGTTTGACATGCGGGGGTCCTCCGGGCCTCCGGAGCTGCAAAGCCCTGAGGAGACAACAAGGAGCCCATCAGAAAGCATGGGGCCTCTTCACCACGCCTCCGCCCCTGAACTGATGTCGCAATCGGAAACGCCCGATGCTGAGGGTAACCCGTGCCAGCGTTGTGGGGAGCGGCGTGCGGTCTGCGGGAGGCTTGGTCCTAATCTACCTCTAAACACGCCCTCTGGCTGCCTCAGGGACTGAGCACGCTCTGAGAATTCGGGTTCCCGCAGGGACACAGAGCGACTCTCCCTGCACCCCAGAGCCTTCCCAAGGTCTGGGGAGCAGCTCCCCTGGAGCGTCCTACACAAATCCCCAATTCCAACCGTGCCTAAAGTCAGCTGCTGACTTTCCGCCACCACACTGCGACAGGAACACCCGCTGGTCCCCTTCCACAGCCTGAAGCGTCCTCTCCTGCAGACCCAGGTACCCAGACTCTCCAGGTGAACGACCTGTAGCTCTTCCCAGCCACGTGGGCTCAGCCCACTTCGGAAAAGGCCGGTTGTTCTTAACACAGAAGAGAAGTCAAGAAAACAGTGGAGGACACGAAGCTTTGTCCCCAAATCAACAAGACATGTACACGTGGCTAGAATGTACTGTAAGAAAGGAAGCGGGGATGTCACATGAGTCCCTGTCACCAGGATGATTCAGAACCAGGGTTGGAGCTCACGGAGGGCATGACATTCTGCGCTGAGCACAAACGGGTCTGGAGTGGCATCGTGGCACCACCCAGAGGAACAAGAGCCAGCAGGGCGCAAGGAACAAGGTGTGTCTGGGAGAAGCCCTCCCAGCTCACCTTTCCAGATGAATGACTCCCGCCCTCACCTTTCTGTAGAATGCGGGGAACTAAGCTATGGGCTCGTGACTGTCTTCCTCCACCTGCCTCATGCCCCCCGAAGGGGAAGCAGCACCTTATCTGGTTGATGGGACCCCGGGGGGTGGGGTGGGAGTGATCAGCTCACCCCTCCTGCTTTCTCCTCCCTGCGCTAATTTGCTAGCAAGCTGACACCCGATCTCATCCCTGCCATGAGCTTCCTGGAAGCAGCTCCGTCCCTGTAGTTGGAAGGCTGGCAGATTGGGGTGTCTGTTCAATTCAGAGGAGACACACTGGGGAGCCCATTTGTAGCCCTAGACCTACGCCTCTTCCTTTGGGACCCTCAAATTCTGCATTTCCACCGTGGGAGAGATCTACCTTGCTAGAGGGCAGGGTATTTAATTCCGGAGAACCTAGTCAAAAGCTCGCACTGGACTCATATCGAAGCCACAGCCTTTCATCAGTAAAGGATCATCTAATCAAACTAATGTGTTGATCCCTTTCTGCCTCAATCCTCAGCCTCCTTTTCAACCGGAGCCTCAGCTCGGGGGTGGAGCAGGAGAATCGGTAGCTTTAGGGCTTTCCCTCTGTTATTGAAAACCCTGGGGCCACAAGAGGAGAAGCCTTCTCACTCAGACAGGAACGAGGACGCTGTTTGCTTTTATGGCACGATGTGTTTCCAAGCAGCATGTGGACCTAATCTCTACCCTGAAGAGGCGGAGTCTGAGGCAAGAGACCCAGAAAGCGACCGCTGCAATGTGCCCGGCGTGTGGATGGGGACTCCGAAAGTGCACCCCAGCTGCTCTGGAGCCCAGAGAAGGCATCGTGCAGAGAGGATGAGCAGGGGGTGTCGGGTGAACAGTGAACAGTGGAGGGAAAGGGCCAGAGGGTTGTACAGGCAGAGGCCTCGGGCAGCAAAGGGCAGGGTACGCGCTGGAATGAGGAGCAGAGGCTGGGAGGGGGCAGGCCTCACGGTGAGACGGTGGGTGGGCCCGGTGGGTGGGCCCAGGCCTCGAAGGGAGACAGGGCTTCTAGGCTACCCTTGCAGGTGGGGCCTTTGCCCTGTGGGCCATCAAAGGGTTTTAAACAGACAGGTACAGAAGCAGATGGATGAGAGGGACACTGGTCCAGAGGCAGGTATGTCCGAGCAGAGGTCCCCGGGCATCCAGCTAAGAGGCTGATAAGGGTCTGACTCGGGCAATGGTGCCAACGTGGAATGGAGGAACGGACGGGAGGCATCACCAGGATTTGGAACAAGACTTGATGGTGGGTTAAACGTGAGGGGGAAGAGAAAAGGAGGAATCAAGGGTGATTCCCAGGCCACCATCCTGGGTCACTGAGGTCAATGGCGGCCACCATTCAGTCACGGAAGGCAGGGATAGGAGAGGCTTACAGAGGAAGAGTTCAGATGGGCAGACACTGGGTTTGCGTGTCTGCGAGACAGTGGAGTAGGCCAGGTGAGTCTGTACCACAGACCAGAATCCAGGCTGGAGATCCAGGTCTGAGAGAGCTGGGCCGAAAGGTGGTAGCAGAAGCAGGACAAGGTGACCCAGGATGGAACACAGAGGGACCATGCAGAGGGCGGGCTGGGGCACTGAGGGCCCCAGAAAGGGAGAGAAACCTCCAAGAAGAAAAACAAAACACAAAGAAATCTAGAAGATCAACAAACCCTACTGTAAGCATATAATGAAATATTAATCAGCCTTATAAAGGAAGGAAATTCTGATATATGCTACAATATGAACTGACCAACCCAAACAGTAGATTGGAAGGTCCAAGAGTCCCCAGGTTGGGCTCAATGAATTTACTTAGGGCAGCTTACAGAACTCCGAGAAACAGTTTACTAACTGGATCGCCAGTTCACTATAAAACAATGTAACTCAGAAACACAGTTGGGAGAGATGCATCAGACAAGATGTGTGGGAACGGGGGGGGGGGGCACCCATAGCCCCTCAGCACCCATACCCCCTCAGCACCCAGCCCCTCAGCACCCAGCCCCTCAGCACCCACAGCCCCTCAGCACCCAGCCCCTCAGCACCCAGCCCCTCAGCACCCACCCCCTCAGCACCCACAGCCCCTCAGCACCCAGCCCCTCAGCACCCAGCCCCTCAGCACCCACAGCCCCTCAGCACCCACAGCCCCTCAGCACCCACCCCCCCAGCACCCACACCCTCAGCACCCACCCCCCCAAGCACCCACACCCTCAGCACCTCCACCCCCTCAGCACCCCCACCCCCTCAGCACCCACCCCCTCAGCACCCCCCCAAGCACCCACACCCTCAGCACCCACACCCCCTCAGCACCCAGCCCCTCAGCACCCACACTCTCAGCACCCACACCCTCTCAGCACCCATCCCCCTCAGCACCCACACCCCCTCAGCACCCCCCCAGCACCCACCCCCTCAGCACCCCTACCCCCTCAGCACCCACCCCCTCAGCACCCCCCCTCAGCACCCATCCCCCAGCACCCACCCCCTCAGCACCTCCACCCCCTAAGCACCCACCCCCCCAGCACCTACCCCCCCAGCACCCACCCCCTCAGCACCCACCCCCTCAGCACCCACACTCCCTCAGCACCCACACCCTCAGCACCCACACCCTCAGCACCCATACCCCCTCAGCACCCACCCCCTCAGCACCCATACCCCCTCAGCACCCACCCCCTCAGCACCCACACCCCCCTCAGCACCCACCCCCTCAGCACCCACACCCCCAGTACCTCCACCTGCTCATCAGTCCGGAACCTCCCCAATGTCCTCTGGGTTTCTATGGTGGCTTCATTACCTCGTCATGACTGATGAAATCATTAGCCACTGGACATAGACTCAACCTCCAGCCCCTGTCTCTTCCCCACCCCAAGGTCAGGGGGCAGGACTAAAAGTTCCAGCTCTAATCACATGGTTGGTCCCCCCCACACACACCCGACAGCCAGCCCCCACGTTAGGTGCCTTCCAAAAGTCACCTCATGAACACAAAAACATGGGTGTGGTTGAAAGAAATTTATTCTGAATAATAACATCTTGTTGCTTTTATCATTTAGTGAATTCCAAGGGTTTTTGAGCTTTATACCAGAACTGGGAACTCCAAATATATTATTTCTTATTATAAATCAAAACTTCACAGTCAGCTTTGGTTGACCAAGCCAGGAAACAAGAGAACTTAGGGGAACTCTGAGGGGAAATGAACAGAACTGTCCCTGAGACACAGCGCTGCCCCCATGGACCGCTGGGCAAGGCCGTCTCCTGCGGGCTGCTGTGGCGTGGGCCCGTGGCCCATGGAGAGTCAGGAAGCCACGCCACGGGAGACACGGCCACGCCGGTTGAATCCTCAGCCAGCATCCACAGTCTCCTACCCTTTGGAGTCAGTGGTTCAGTGGTAGTGATCCCCCCTACCCTAGAGGGGGAATTCCTGTCGAATTCAGTAGCATGACAAATGGAACGAATTTCACTTGTTCAGTCAGACCCGAATTCAAATTCAGGTTCCGCCCTTAAGAGGCTGTGTGACTGTGAGCAAGTTAACTGGCCTTGGGAACCTCGGTGTCTCCTCATCTTTGAGGTGGCCACCATAGCACCTCTCTGGAGATAAGGACTCCAAGGACGGAATGCATATAAGGACCTAACACAGTGGCAGGCACTGGAGAGGTAAGTGACCTAACCGAGGGTGGCTAAGATTGTAATCAACTTTATTGACACGTCGCCTCGAAGGAAATCTAGTCAAATGAGGTCGCATTCATTCTCTTACCCAATCTGGAACATCCGCTTACCTGTCAACGGCCCAGTGACAGAGGGGCCTGCTGTCCTGTGGGGATAAGTAGCTACAGGTCAGGGATTGCCCCACAACCCGGACGGAGAACAGCGACCCCGGTTTCTGCCAAGACAAAAACAGAGAAGTGTGTCGTGTTGCCTGCCGACCTCAGCTAGACCCTTAGGTGCAAATGCATGACTCCAAAAATGTAATTTTCCTTTGTTTATAGTCTGTTTCAAATATTCCCTTAATAATTAGTATTCAAAACCTAGAAGTGTGAATACACTGTATCTTTTTTTTTTATCTTTTTTATTTTTTTATTTTTTATTTATTTATTCATTTTTTTTATTCTTTATTTATTTATTCATTTTAGAGAGGAGAGAGAGAGAGACAGAGAGAGACAGAGAGGAGAGAGAGATAGGGGGGAGGAGCTGGAAGCATCAACTCCCATATGTGCCTTGACCAGGCAAGCCCAGGGTTTCGAACCGGCGACCTCAGCATTTCCAGGTCAACGCTTTATCCACTGCGCCACCACAGGTCAGGCAATACACTGTATCTTTTAACACAGAGATCTAACACTGTTTTAACAGGTTATATTTTCTAAAAGGATAAACATCCTGTTTTTAAATAACTCACATTTAATTGGAACAGAAGCTGGCAGTCATTGGAAAAATAAATCAATTATGTTCATGAATTATTAACAGGTGATTTAACTTACTTTAAGAAGATTGTCAAAATGAGCCAATAATCTAAAAGCAAATTAGTATATATTTTACATACCAAATGCTAAGTAAACACTTCAAAAATAAGCCACATAAAGAAATACCAACTATACCTGACCAGGCAGTGGCGCAGTGGATAGAGCCTCGGACTGGGATGCCGAGGACCCAGGTTCGAGACCCCGAGGTCGCCAGTTTGAGCGCAGGCTCATCTGGTTTGAGCAAAGCTCACCAGCTTGAACCCAAGGTCACTGGCTCGAGTAAGGGGTCACTCGGTCTGCTGAAGGCCCACAGTCAAGGCACATGTGAGAAAGCAATCAATGAACAACTAAGGTGTCACGGTAGAAAACTGATGATGGATGCTTCTCATCTCTCTCTGTTCCTGTCTGTCTGTCCCTATCTACCCCTCTTTCTGACTCTGTCTCTGTCTGTTTAAAAAAAAAAAAAAAAGAAACGCCAACTATGTTTTTATTCTAAGTTCCTAACGCATATTTCTGGTCACAGAAATACCATCCAACTTCTAAATAAAGACCCAAAACACTTTTTAACACAGAAATAAATGGGAGCTATATGAGCATTTAAAAGATGAATGAAAACAAGTAAGAGAATGATTTTTTGACCCACTTATTCCAGTCACCTGGGGTCTCAGGTGACCGGAGCCTCTCCTGTCACCTCAGGGCACAAAGCAGGACCCACCCCGGACAGGACACCCCTCTATCACAGGGCACGCTCACACCGCACTCACACCACCCACGCTCAGATCGGGACTATTTACACACCCATGCACCTCACGTGCATATCTTTGGGAAATGGGAGAAGCCACGCAGACATGTTGAATAATATTTTTATTTGAGGACCTGCCGTACTTCCTAAGAAGAACGCACTTAAATCTGGGGTCGGGGGAGGCGCTCTTTCTCCCGACGCTCCTAATTGAGCTCTGCTGTTCGGATGGCAACATGACACGATCAAGGCCTCAGTGCCAGCAAGCAGCTTGCCCTGCCTACACACAGGAAGGTTTAGAAACTCACCGAGATGTTTATCATTGTCTTGGCAACGATGAACCTCTGTCCAGCGCATTGGTCATCTTTGTTTAAAAGACGCTTTCCTGTTCTCTCCTCTTGGGTAGAGGAGTTCATTTCAGAGCCTCCAATATCCGTCCACTATTAATTAATTACCTCTTCAGCTCAGTGTTGTGAAATCTGAATGTATCCTTTTCACATTGAATAACATATTCTATACTAAAAATAGTATGAGTTAAACGGGTGGGCCAGTCTGGGGACCTCACAACTACTTAGAATACATTCTTCCTACAGAAAAGCACGTCCACCAGCACATTTTCCCAGTGGCTGTGGAAAAGCGCCCAGAGGCAAGCTGGGGGATACCTGTAGCATAATTCACAGGCTCCGCTGACTGCCTGATTGGCTTCCAAAGTCAGAATGCCCATAGCGGTGCAGAGTCAAAGCACACGCGTGTCCAGGCGGAGAAGATGGCCAGCGAAGTTCAATGTTCACATGAAAGCGATTTCACCCACTTTCAAGAACCAGCAGCACAGGGTTTGGGCAGAGGCTACAGCTATTCGTGGACGCGGTGACCTACTTAGAGAGAAGTCCTGTTTCTAATTTGGGCGCTGTGGCAGCTCTGCTGGGCAGAACAGAGGGAAACCTCCCTCAGAGATAACGATTGGTCTGGAGGCAGGGAAGGTCTTTTAACAAAGGGACATTTGGCGTAAATCCTAAATTAAACGTATGGTTTTCCCTGAGCTCGAAGGAACATAAATTATAAAGAATCACCACCGAAAAAAGTGTGGTCCATGTCTCCAAATGAAAAGTTCTTACTAAGAGGATGTATTGTTAGGGGAAAACAAAATCCCAGCGCTGTCGACCTGTCACTAAAAATGTCAAGATCCCCATGCCTGGCAACCCTCAGAACGGCTCACGATACCACCAGGCTAAGGGTGATGGTTTTAGAAAATGGTGTTTTTATTTGAAGACTACCAAACTGAGAATAAATAAATGAGCAAAGGCAGAAAGGTGTTTTTTCTTGAGTTCCCATTTCAGTTTTTCAAAACCTGGGCAAAATTATTTTAAGATCTAGGTCTTCATTGTTGAGCATAAACATCCATTTTAATTTTCTACAGACATCATCTCTGAAATCCCTTGAATTTTTTGATCCAGACATAAAAGTTACAATGCATTTCAATCCAAACATAAAAGTTACGAATTATTCCTATCCTCTGGGAAGAACGGTGGTAAGCTGTAAATGTGGGAAATTGAGAAGAATAATGTAAACTCTCTCTATTCCGACAGTGCTTTGTAAGATTTAACGAGGAAAAAAAGCTTTGGCCATGAAAGGTATTTTGTAAAGCCATAAAGGGTCCTAAATTGCTTATTCCCTTGCGCATGAATCAAAGTGGTTTTATACAACAATGTGAATACTTATTAATAGCAAATTCTTGTCTCTCCTGAGCTACGACTAGCTTCCTGCCCCCATTTCCACCCCCTCACAACGCACATGCGCACGCACGCGTGCACTCACCACACACACACACACACACACACACACACACACACACACTCTGACCTGCTGGCGTGGGGTCTCACTCTTCATGAAGTGGCGGACCTTACTGAGAATGCACTGCTCAAGCTGGACCCAGGAGATGGTTCTGTCTTCCCTTATCAGGAATGGTGGCCCAAATCTAGAAGTCCAAGGACATTGGGTTATTTCAGCAAAGGCAGAACCAGCAATACCCAATAGCTGGGAGCCTATATTCCCCTCAAGGTTCCTCTCCACCATGTAAGAGTTAACACCAAGCCCAACGCAAAACTGCCAGCCAGAGAACCACGCTGCCAACAGAGACACTGAGGGGTAAACTGAGGCTGGGGATGCAAAGCCAAGCAGAGACACGGCAACGTAAAGCCATGGCTCCTAATGACCAGCTGGCTGGAAAGCCTCTTCCCCGTAGATGAGAGGAGAGTCAGAGAACACCCACCGGAACCAGCGGAAAGCAAGGCAGCGATAAACCCAGAGGGAACCAGCCCAGCTGGCACCTCTGGTTTCGTGCACCGGGAACATCCTCATCACGGGAATGTTTGCCACACACCAGTGAGCTTCTAGTGCTGACAACGGCAGTGCGGGCTGTGGCAATTGTTTCTACCTCAGCCATTGGGGACTCTGGGCAAATCACTGCCCATTGATTTTCCATGGACACACCACACGAGGTGGTGTGACAATCCGGTGTGTTAAGAATGTGACACTGTCACCTGAACTTTGCTGAAACAGCACGACCCTGAGGTGGCGTGTCCAGACAGGCAAGTGCACTGTGCCATCCGCTGCTTGTACGGACAGACCAGTTTATTGCCCCATCCTTTATTTTTAGGCATTTGGGTAGCTCCCATTTTTTTATTCAAACAATGCTTGTTTGTTTATGACTGGAATTATATATGTTCTTATACATACACCTTTGGGTACACATGACTAATTGTTTCATTGACAAAAGGAAAGTTCCAGAAGCAGAAACACAAGATCAGAGGAATGTATGCCCCAGCTGCGCTCCAGAAAAACCACACCAACACACCGAGGAGAAATGTGCCCCTTCCCGGACACTGGCCCGGAATGAACATCACCAGTTCTTAAAAGTTCTTTAAACAGTCTCAAAAGCTAAGAATAGCGTCTTGCTGTTGCACTCAGAATTTCATCTACTAGCACACGAAGCTCAATGTTCCCACTGAAGCTTGTACTTCTGTGAACCAATGCTAATCTCTGAGTCATGTTTCACTGTAGGAGCATTTCTCTCACTAATTGAAGAGCTAGGCTTCACAGGATGAATATGAACCTTTATCTGCCACACGATGTAAGTATTTTTCCTCTTTGTGCTTTGCCTTTCAAATTTGCTTTTAGTTTAAAATGGTAAATGTATTTAAAAACATTATCCTGTTCCTGTATAGCCCCTGACTTTAAGTGCTAAAACAGCCCCCAACCAAAGACATAAATACGCCCCTAAGTTATCTTCAAATTATTTTATGGATCCCTTTACTACAACTAGCTCTTTAACCAATCTAGAATTTCTACATGTGAATTTATAGTGGGAGTAAAAAATCGATTATATAAAATACATATATATATATATATATATATATTTATTTATTTATTTATTTTTTGTTTGTTTGTATTTTTCTGAAGTTGGAAACGGGGAGGCAATCAGACAGACTCCCGCATGCACCCGACTGGGATCCACCCGGCATGCCCACCAGGGGGCGATGCTCTGTCCACCTGGGGCGTTGCTCTGTCGCAACCAGAGCCACTCTAGCGCCTGAGGCAGAGGCCACAGAGCCATCCTCAGCGCCCGGGCCAACTTTGCTCCAATGGAGCCTCGGCTGTGGGAGGGGAAGAGAGAGACAGAGAGGAAGGAGAGGGGGAGGGGTGGAGAAGCAGATGGGTGCCTCTCCTGTGTGCTCTGGCCGGGAATTGAACCCAGGGCTTCTGCATGCCAGGCCGACGCTCTACCACTGAGCCAACCAGCCAAGGCCTAAAATATTTTTTTTTAATTTTTTTATTCATTTTTAGAGAAGAGAGAGAAAGGGAGGGAGAGAGACAGAGAGGGAGAGAGAGAGGAGAGAGAGACAGAGAGAGAGAAAGGGGGAGGAGCTGGAAGCATCGACTCCCATATGTGCCTTGACCAGGCAAGCCCAGGGTTTCGAACCGGTGACCTCAGCATTTCCAGGTCTATGCTTTATCCACTGCGCCACCACAGGTCAGGGAAGGCCTAAAATATTTTTAAAAATCAGTGAGCCCAGCCTTATATATTGAATAATTTGTTCACTATCTAGTCATATGAAATATACCATTTTTATCATGTAATATTTGAATGTACTTTGGCCTGTTCTGTTCCATTGGCTCAAATGTCTGTTCTTCTACCTATATCACAATATTTTAAGATTTAAAACTTCATTCTGTTTTCATAGAGGAATCCCTCTTCTCCCTTTTTCCCTCCCCTATATTTTCCAGCCATTCTTTTTTTTTTTTTTTAATTTTATTTATTTTACAGAGACAGAGAGTGAGTCAGAGAGAGGGATAGACAGGGACAGACAGACAGGAACACAGAGAGATGAGAAGCATCAATCATTAGTTTTTCATTGCGCTTTGCAACATCTTAGTTGTTCATTGATTGCTTTCTCATATGTGCCTTGACCGTGGGCCTTCAGCAGACCGAGTAACCCCTTGCTGGAGCCAGCGACCTTGGGTCCAAGCTGGTGGGCTTTTTGCTCAAACCAGATGAGCCCACGCTCAAGCTGGTGACCTCGGGGTCTCGAACCTGGGTCTTCTGCATCCCAGTCCGATGCTCTATCCACTGCGCCACCGCCTGGTCAGGCTTTCCAGCCATTCTTACATGCTTATTATTCTAGATAAATTTTACATTTTACCAGTCTATAAATTTTTATTGGAGTCTCATCTTTTAAACACATTTCATTTGGGCGATACAAGAAAACTCCCTGATTCTGTATATTAGTTATGACACCAGTCACTTTCCTGAACTCTTTCGTGAGCTTTAATCCCTTTCAAGTTCTTAGTTCTCTGGACAGGCAACAATATACTATCATCTGCAAATAGTGGTAATTCTCTCCTTTTTTCTTCTACCAGTTTCTTTTTCCTTGTCCCACCGCACAGCCCAGGCCTTAGGACACAGTACAAAATAATAGTGGTGAGAGTAATAATTATTGCTCCTGAAATTAATAAAAAAGCTTTCAATGTTCTATTGTCAAGGACAATGTCTGTCATCTGCTTAAGGTAGTTAATCCTAATCTTTTGATCAGAAAGTACCCTATTCCCTAGTCCTAGTTGGTTAACCTTGAGTGTGGGTGTTTAATTTTATCAAATGAGAATTATTCTAGACAGAATTCCAAATATTTATACATGTCTACACATCCCGGACACCACATAAAACAGAGAGGTAAAATTAAACCTACCTGCTAGCCAGCTGCCCTGACCCCACCAAGTTACAGAAGAGGATTAGCACCTTGTTCTCACTGTGGGCAGGCAGGGAGAACCGCTGACCCTCACGGGCTGCCAAGCGAGGGGAGACGGACAGACCAGGTGGATGAGCTGAAGAGAGAGAACTTCATTTGTATTCTTTTTTTTTAATATTTATTTTTATTTCATTTATTCATTTTTAGAAAGGAGAGAGAGAGGGAGAGAGAGAGAGAAACAGAGAGAGAGAAGGGGGAGGAGCAGGAAGCATCAACTCCCATATGTGCCTTGACCAGGCAAGCCCACGGTTTCGAACCAGCGACCTCAGCATTTCCAGGTCGACGCTTTACCCACTGCGCCACCACAGGTCAGGCCATTTGTATTCTTAAAGGAGCCGCTTCGCTGGGTCACAGCCCTGGCTCCTCTAGACCCTCTTTCTCTTTGAGCATCTGTGAACCACCGTTGGAGACACCAGAGAGCTCCAGGGGAAGAAAGATCAAGTTCATGGCACCCGTGCTGTCCGGCACCTGGCACACGAAGGCCGTTAAATAGTAGGACATGTGTGTTGTGTTCAGTCAATAATTGTAAAATAAGGGCAGGGATTTCAATGAACACTTTTCAAAATCAATCTGAGAAGTGCTCTAGAATTATCTGGAATGTTTGTACACCTGATCAGCTTACCCACTGTCTTAGAAAGCCAACATAGGCACAAAGAGAAGGTAAGAGTCTTTTTACCCTTGAGGAGGGAGAGGAATTGGACTTTCCTCAACAGCCAATCAGTTCTGAAAACTTGACTTTTTTAAGGCACAGATGTGTCACCTGTGATTGAATTTGAAGTGAGCGCTTGGTTCACTGAGTTCCACATAATCAAGGCCAGTCAAGGTCCTGCTCCAGCTCCCTTGCCTGAGTCTCCCTGTTGACCCAGAGCAGCCGCAGACACCCCGTTTCCCGAGTCTGCCACCTGGGCTGGCTGAGGACACGGGGCTTGGACACCAGATTCACCTGGGATATATGGGCACACGGGACAGGGTCCCCTAAAGATGGGCCTTCTTGACTGGCTAATTGGGCCAAAACATATACTGACCTGCAACAAAAGACTGTCGTGAATTGGCCATCTTAGCCGATCTAAAGTTTAGGAATAGCCCTGGCCGGTTGGCTCAGTGGTAGAGCGTCGGTCTGGCGTGCGGGGGACCCGGGTTCGATTCCCGGCCAGGGCACACAGGAGAAGCGCCCATTTGCTTCTCCACCCCTCCCCCTCCCTCCTTCCTCTCTGTCTCTCCCTTCCCCTCCCACTGCCAAGGCTCCATTGGAGCAAGGATGGCCCGGGCGCTGGGGATGGCTCCTTGGCCTCTGCCCCAGGCGCTAGAGTGGCTCTGGTGGCGGCAGAGCGACACCCCGGAGGGGCAGAGCATCGCCCCCTGGTGGGCAGAGCGTTGCCCCTGGTGGGTGTGCCGGGTGGATCCCGGTCAGGCGCATGTGGGAGTCTGTCTGACTGTCTCTCCCCGTTTCCAGCTTCAGAAAAATACAAAAAAAAAAAAAATTAAAGTTTAGGAATAGCAAGCATTGGGGAGTGGGACTCTTAACAAAGAATCATTTAATAACTTCTTTGTCCATCAACTGCTTCAGTTTTTAAAAAGGAAAATTACGTTAAGCACAGACCTTGAATCTTCGTCTGAAAACAAAGATTACTCCAGCACCCACTCTGATTCGTATTAAGTATGGTCTCAGGACCAGCAGAATGAGCACCACCTGGGAATCTGGCACACTTGCAAATTCTCAGGCCCTGTTCCTGGCCTACAAATCAGAAACTCTGTGGGTAAGGCTCAGAAATCTGCTTGAACAAGCCTTCCAGGTAACTCTCATACTCACTAAGGTCCTGAAAACCCCTGCATTTGTTGGAATGTTTTTAAATAATCAACCATCTGTACAACAAATATCAGAGAGAATAAGTTCGATAGTTCCAAGTATTAAAATGAAATGTCTTATGCCTTAGTACCCATTGAATGTTCTCTCAAACCTGTAACTCATACTATTCCAGCCTCACTGTACCTGAGAGCATCGCCTGGCCAGGTGCTGGGGGGGCTTGGAAGGCATACACGTTATCTCCCTCTGCAATGGTGTTCAGGTCCTCTTCATCAAAGAAAGACCGCTGGAGTCCGCTGGGGTACAGTTCAACCAAGATCACCTGGAATGAGAAGGATCATCTTCCATCTTGATTTCTCAAAGGGAACTTCACAAATGATAAATCTAAAAGTAAAAGGATTAAGAAGTACAAATTGCCAGTCTCAGAACAGTCACAGAGATGTAAAGTACAGCATAGGGAATATAGTCAATAATAATGTAATAATTATACATGGTGTCCGATGGGTACTAGACATATGGAGGATCACCTCATAAGTTATATAAATGTCTAAACACTATGCTATCCAGCTGAAACTAATATAATATTAAATGCCAACTGTAGTTAAAAACTTTAAAAAATATTTTAAATAATAAAAGTGACTGATAGCCTTAACTTCTTTTTACCCTTTCCTCCCTTCAAGCTACTGAGAAATACGACATATTTTTTAGTACTAAAACACAGTAGGTATAACAATTAGACTGACAACAGATATTTCAACTGCAACAATAAAATATCAAACTGCCCTAGGGAAGGCTAGGGGAAAGAAAATTGAAAATCTAAAGTTTAATACCCAGCTAAAGTATCAGGCAAGATGAGCATAAAGTTAAGTCTTCTTCAGATAAAAAGTGAGAGTGTTGACCACCGACAGATCTTCACTCAAAGAACTTCTAAAGAGTATCACCTACAGCTGTCACATTATGACATAATATGAAAAACACTTTTATGGAACACGGAGGTAAGCAGAAGAAGCTGGTTTTATAGCAAAAAAGAAGGATCACTGCCTTGAGGATCCTGGCTGCAACAGGCTCAATTCTGTCACCTCAAGGGCTGAAGGACTTAACACTTCAACACACATAAACCATTCAAGGCACAGTGGCTGAAAATGTCCCCGTAAAAAATATACTTCAGGGTTGAAAAAAAAAAATCAAGTCCAGAAGGCAAACTTCAGTTTAAAGGAGAAATGATGAACAACCAAAAAAAGGTAAACATTGGTAAATGTAAATATGCATTGACTATATACCCTTAATAACTACTGGTATACTACTGCCTGGCCTGTGGTGGCGCAGTGGATGGAGCACCAACTTGGAACGCTGGCGCTGCAACCCTGAGCTTGCCCAGTCAAGGCACTTACAACAAGAAACCAATGAACAGCGAGAGTGAAGCAACTACTTCTCATCCCCCACCCTCCTCTCTCTGTAAAATCAATAAATAAAATCTTAAAAAATAAATAAGTGTATAACTATACTACTTCTACAATCAGAGAGAACAAGGAGAAATTATCCATCTACAATAATATCTAAATCAAAAAAGTATGAAGTTGCCTGACCAGGCGGTGGCGCAGTGGATAGAGCGTCAGACTGGGATGCTGAGGACCCAGGTTCGAGACCCCAAGGTCGCCAGCTTGAGCGCGGGCTCATTTGGTTTGAGCAAAGCTCACCAGCTTGGACCCAAGGTCACTGGCTCGAGCAAGGGGTCACTCGGTCTGCTTGAAGGCCCACAGTCAAGGCACATATGAGAAAGCAATCAATGAACAACTAAGGTGCCACAACGAGAAACTGATGATTGATGCCTCTCATCTCCGTTCCTGTCTGTCTGTCCCTATCTATCCCTCTCTCTGACTCTCTCTCTGTCTCTGTTAAAAAAAAAAAAAAAAAAAAAAGTATTAAGGAAATTAAAGCGTGCCAAGATCCTTGTGCTGTTTGGGAAAAGTAACATAAGTCTTTGTTAATCATACATATTGACATCGTAATGATAACCCGTAAGAACACAGAAATATAATGTATATGTCCCAAGCCTAAAGAGATAAAATGAAGAGAAATTGTTCAATCTAAAAAAAAAAAGCAGTACAGAAGAAACAAGGAAAATGCAAGTAAAATAAGTCCAAATATGTCCATGATCCTATATAATATAAAAGGGAATCAAGTGGCCAATTAAAACTAAAAGAGATTTTTAAGTTTCAATCAAAGTGCCCACTTCTGCACTTAGGAATCCCAAGTGATATGTATCTCTCTGAACAAACGCTTCACATCTCTCAAATCCCTGACATTCCTTTCACTTTCTTAATTATTCAAACTCTACCTCTCAGACTTTTAATCTTTTATTACTGACACTTTCCCCACCCCACCTCCCAAGACTCTTATCTACTGTCCTAGGCTCTCTCTCATTCTCTCAATAGATCCCCATAGAGTGCCCTGTGGTGGTGCAGTGGATAGGGCATCAACCCAGAGCACTGAGGTGGGAAGTTATTGGTTCAATCACCAGGGTCGCCAGTTCCAGCCCTGGTGCGGGCCCAACCCTGAGGGCACCAGCTCAACCCGAAGGTTGCCAGTTCGAGCTGTGGTTAGGGCCCACATGAGAAGCAATCAATGTCACAACTAAGGGGAACAAGTTGATACTTCTCTCTTCCTCCCTTCTTTGCTCTCCATAATAAAAATAGGTACCCATAGAGCACTTCGAGGTTTCCAAGTAAGATATACACATTTTTACCCACTTGAGATCCTAATAAAAATGGCTGTCGAAGTCAGAGGGATTGAGTGGGTGGGGGCAGGGAGAAACTCACTGGGCGATGGAAAGACTCGGTAATCATGGAGGCTTACATGGATGGATAGGCATGAAAAAAATTCAACAAATTTTGGTGTACATTGTATTGTATGTTATTCCTTAACAAAAAAGTTAAAATATTTTTTAATTAAAAAAAAATCCCATGAGATCATCAGGGAAGTATAAAATTTCTATTTTATAGTTAAAGAAACAGAGGATCAATTACTTGGTCTAAGGTCAGAAAACTAGAAGGTGGGCCCTGGCCGGTTGGCTCAGTGGTAGAGCGTCAGCCTGGTGTGCAGAGGTCCCAGGTTCGATTCCCGGCCAGGGCACACAGGAGAGGCGCCCATCTGCTTCTCCACCCCTCCCCTTCTCCTTCCTCTCTGTCTCTCTCTTCCTCTCCCGCAGCCGAGGCTCCACTGGAGCAAAGATGGCCCGGGCGCTGGGGATGGCTCCTTGGCCTCTGCCCCAGGCGCTAGAGTGGCTCTGGTCTCGACATAGCGACGCCCGGGAGGGTCAGAGAATCGCCCCCTGGTGGGCAGAGCGTCGCCCCCTGGTGGGCGTGCTGGGTGGATCCCGGTCGGGCGCATGCAGGAGTCTGTCTGACTGTCTCTCCCTGTTTCCAGCTTCAGAAAAATGCAAAAAAAAAAAAAAAGAAAGAAAACTAGAAGGTGACTGAATCACAATTAAAACCCCATTTTGACCCCTTCCTTTCATGCCCCATTGATTTTCACCACCACCCCCTCTACCCTGTCCTTTCATGGAGGGAGGGGGAGCCTCTGTTATGGGTTCTGTCCTCCAAAGTCACAAAGAATCCAATCTCTTTACCAAGACTCCTTTAAATAAAAGATAAAATAAAATAAAATAAAACAGGATTTAAAAAAAATAAAGTAGAGCATAGCCAATCCTACCCCCCCTCAAATCTCCCCTCGCACATTACACATCCTCAGTTCCCTCCGCAGTCCTCATATTTCCCCTGTGGCCCCCTCGGTATTCTGGCTTACGTCCTTGAGAATGACAATATAGGATGGTGGCTGAGGCTGTGAAATCAAACGGTCTGTGTTCAAATCCTGCCTCGGTCACGTACCGGCTGCTTGACCCTGGAGAAGTCACCCAACCTCTCAATGCCTCTTCTTTGCTCACACGTAGGATGGCTGTGAGAATTAAATTGGCTATGAAGAGAAAGTTCACAGAGCAGTACCCAGCACTTACTATATACTACCGAGGGATGGTCAGTGTTGAAATTACTGTCATTGCAATCATCTTCACCTTCTTGGAAGATAAAAGTAAAAAATAGTGTCTTTTTCTGGTTATTCTGTGCAAATTCCCAGCAAGGTCAAGGCCTAGTCATCACAGAATCCAGGGACTCCTAACCAAACAGAAACTCATGAATCACGCTGGAGTCACCCGGGAACCGGAAATCAGCCTAAACAACAGAGACCGCTGCCGGGGTTTCGGTTAGCACCTGGCCCTCCAGTGACCAGGCCCCATGCCATTCCATCATACCTCATCCACAGGGACGCCGCCTTCCTCTGCCACCATCTTCCTCAGCGCTGCCACCGTGCTGAGGATCGGCACGGCCAGGCCAACCCGCAGGAACTGCTGGCTCTTGGAGAGGAAGACCAAGGTGATGCTCAAGAATCTGAAAAATAAGGAAGAGCCCACGTCCTTAAAGGACTGACATGGACTGTCACCAACACCGCTGACACCAGGTCAAGTTCAGGACTTTGGCTTAGCTCTGCTTTCAGGCTGGGTCACTGCATTTCCGGTACACTGTCACCAGGGGACACTGGCGCACCAGCTCTTTGAAGGTATCAGCTGAGTGCTTCCACAGCAAGTTAAAAATAAACAGTATCTGGCCCTGGCCGTTTGGCTCAGTGGTAGAGCGTCGGCCTGGCGTGCAGAAGTCCTGGGTTCAATTCCCGGCCAGGGCACACAGGAGAAGCGCCCATCTGCCTCTCCACCCCTTCCCCTCTCCTTCCTCTCTGTCTCTCTCTTCCCCTCCCGCAGCGAGGCTCCACTGGAGCAAAGATGGTCTGGGCGCTGGGGATGGCTCCTTGGCCTCTGCCCCAGGCACTAGAGTGGCTCTGGTCGCAACAGAGCAACGCCCCAGAGGGACAGAGCATCGCCCCCTGGTGAGCAGAGCGTCGCCCCCTGGTGGGCATGCCGGGTGGATCCCGGGTCGGGCGCATGCGGGAGTCTGTCTGACTGTCTCTCCCCGTTTCCAGCTTCAGAAAAATACAAAAAAAAAAAAAAAAAAAACCAGTATCTGACCAATAATCACAATATAGACCTAGGGTCTCAAGGTTCTGTTTTCAAAACAGATCATCTTAACCAAAAACAGACTCTGAAGTTCGTTTGAGAAGTAAAGCAATCCGACTTCAGTACGATCCAGCACTACCGACGGGGCCCTCCTTCCCTTATCGAGTGTCTCCCTTGCAATGAGATAGGGCCCTTCGCTGGTCCCACCTCCTGCTAGCCACCCCACCCTCCCTCAGCACACCAGACCTCACCCCTCCAGCTCCTGAGTCTCCTGTTCTATATGCACAGCTAGTTAGTAGAGCTGGGGTTCGAACCCAGGCAGTCTGCGCCCAGAGCCAGTGGTCCTAACCAATGTGCTATGCCACGCCAAGCCAGCAAGCTGAACTCCCATCTATCAGAAGACATCATCCGGTGGGGTCACGGGTGACAGGACACAGGACACGCCAGCATTGCACCTGTGGCACAGACTAGCCGCAGCATAGGACTTCAGAGCAGAAAGGGTGATTATGCTGTTTTGTAAGGCTGTCCTGCCTTCAGCGGCATCCTAAAGATGGCGGAGGTCAACAGACAGAGGGCAAGAGAGGTGGTATTTACAGAGAGGGGGGACACCAGGAAGACATGCCACCGTCTCGGTGCCAGTGAAGGCGCCCCGTCCAGGAGCTCATTCCACTTCCGTGACACTGACACTGGCCAGTGGCCTGATGGTCACTGTGAAGACCCGGGCCCTGGGAAGCCTGCTCTGTTTGCTTCTGACACTTATAACGCTGGGTCCCCCCAGGGCTGCTACCCAATCCCAACTCCCCCCTCCTTTTATTTCTCATCTCTTCCAATAGTCCTTTTCCTTTTCCTTTGCTCCTTACATAAACCTCCTCCCACAGCGTCATGAAAAGAACAAGGGATTGGCAATGAAGCGCGGGAAAGCAGGTCGCGCCAGGTTTTCTCCGGTGTGCCGGCCTGACCGAGCGGTACCCACTGGCCCAGGACCGCTTCTGAATGGGTCAAAGAGATGAGCCCGGTGCTGATAAACAAAAGCACTGTTTATCATTCCTGCTGCATCTGAAACAAGGGACACAGTCACCTTTCACTTCAATTGTCACATTCAGTAACTGAATGTCAAGCCGCGGTAAGGCGAGTTTCCAGACAAACACAGACTGAGAAGCAAAAGAGAGACGATGGCCAACGCAAGGCCAGAGGGTCCCCAGGAAGGAGGAAGGATGTCAAGGTCCCCGGGGAATGGGCACGCCGCTCACCTACCGCGTCTGGCGCAAGGGGATGGGCAGGGACACGCACAGGAAAGGATCGAAGGTGTTGCTCTGTTTCAGGCAGTGGGGGCATGTCAAGGAAGATCTGCGGAAACAAACGATGGAGGTTAAAGTTCAGTCGCACTTCAACAGCTGAGTGGTTGCTCAAAAAGCCAAATCTAGGATCACCACTGCAATTCTACTCCTGGGGAAACAGTACCCAGAAGCCTTGAGAACAGGTATTCACATGAACACTTGCACACAGATGTTCACAGCAGCGTTGTTCACCACAGTCAAAGGGTGAAAGCCACCCAAACGGCCACCAACGGATGAATGGTGACGGTATGTCGTATGCACACAATGGGCTATTAATCAGCCATGAAATCCTGACCCAGGCGACACCGCGGCTGACACCTGAGTACCGCCCGCGTAGGGGAGGGAGTCCAGTGACAAAAAGTCACAGAAGTTATGATTTCATTTACAGGACATATCCGGAATGAGTCAAGCCATAGAGACAAAAGGCCAATCGGTGGCCGCCAGGTGCCGGGAGGATGGAGGGTGGGGAGTCACAGGTAGCAGGTGACGGGGAGCAGGTTTCCCTTGGAGCAACGACAACGTTGAGGAACTAGAAAGAGGTTGCGGTTGCATGGGACATTGCGAATGTATCTGCACTGAACTGTGCACTGTCAGAGGATGGATTCTGGGTTATAGGACTTTCACTTCAATTTCTTTAAAAAGGAAAAAAATGTAATCACACTGCATTAGGGCACCGAGTATGTATGAGTGCACTGAGTGTGAGAAGGAGGCTGGAGCCCTTCCAAACAGAAACTTACTGTGCTGACTATCGGGCTGGGAGTCTCAGGCCTGTCTATGCCCTTGGGCCGACCTGGGCCCCAGAATCACATAGGAAGACGTCCAGGCCCAACGCCTGGAGATTCTGTTTCTAAGAGAGCAGGGGGAGGCACAGGCTTCGGAATTTTCAAACCTCCCCAGGTGATGCTAGTGGTCAGCCAGGGCGGGGGGGAAGAACCACTAATGCGGTCCACCCTCCCTATTGTACCAACAGAGAAACAAAGTTCAGGAAAGAGCAGCTAATAGTAACAGCTAAAAAATGATACAGCATTGTCTGACCAGGCAGTGGCACAGGGGCTGGAGCTTCAACTTGGGATGCCAAGGACCCGGGTTCCAAACCCTGAAGTCGCCGGCTTGAGCACGGGCTCAGCTGGCTTGAGCCCAAAGGTCGCTGGCTTGAGCAAGGGGTCGCTGGCTCGGCTGGAGCTCCCATTGAACGTGGAGCGCCACTTCTATTTTCCACATGGGTGCCCAAGTTACTTCCTTAATCGTGTGGTGCACCATTTCTTCCAAGATCTAAGGGATCTTAGATGATACTTTCCATATCCCCAAATCCACATACACTTCCCTGGGAATACGGAACAATACCCACCACTAGCTGCCCAAGGCTAAACCACGGTCAGTGTAAAAACCGGATCCTGACTCTCTGGGTAAAGCACTTGGTCCTGTCTGATTGGTTTTCTGTTGAGTAAACAGAATAGAAAAAAAAAAAGACAGGGACAGGTCAGAAACCCTGAGGTTTTCTGGGTGCTGCCCAAGGTGACCCCAAACGATCTGTTCATCGTCAGCCAGGTCTCCTGGGCGCAAGTTAACAGAATATCAACCACAATGTTAGAACACATGTCCAAGTATCTAACATTCCATCATGCTCGTTGCCTCTGATAAATTTCTCTTCTGGAAAACCATGGTAATGGTTTGTTAAAAACAAAAAAAAACTATGTATCAGACATTGGCTCCCACCATCAAGGGGACCTAACCTTGCGGGGTCCCCTCAGTCACCCCATTTCTCTTCCAAGTTTCCTCCTGCCATCACGCATCACACACCTAAACATAACTGAGGCCTGAAGAACATATCTCTGTTGTTGGGAAATTTCCGAATCCCTGTTTCACGTTTAAATGAACAAATGGAAAAGGAACAGGTCTCTTTGACTGACTTTTATTTAAACCTTATGAAAACTAAGCTAGGCTGCGTTTCTCTTGTAGGGTCGTGCCTGTCCTCTTCCCCTTGCTCAGGACCGGCCTTGATGCTGAGGCACGGACCGACCCCTGTCAGGAAGCAGATGTGTAGAGTTTGGGGGAAAAAAACAACAACATGCAAGGGTCTAATTTGATCTCTAAAGGATGAAAACAACAGATTGCTCGCATAATAAAAATGACAGAAGAGATGTGACAGGCACCTGTTTCTCAAAGGACGAGAAGCATGGGCAGAGGGGGACCATCAGATCCGGAAGAGAGAGAGGGGGGCAGCGTCACTCTTACAGGGAACCCCGGAAACTCTCAGGCTCCAGCTGAGCGGTTCTTCCGCCCTCGAGACTAGAGCGTGAGTGCCCAGCCTGTCCCACTGTCCCCCAAAACACGCGCAGGGGAAAGGGACAGAAACTCACCCCGCTCATCCCGCTGCCCAAAGCGGGCGCTCTCCTGGCAGACAGCTTCGGCCACGGCACCTACCCAGTCCGGGCCCCCCAGCCTCGGCACGGCCCCTCTCTCCCCTTACCCAGTCTAGGCTCCCCAGCCTCAGCACGGCCCCTCTCTCCCCCTACCCAGTCCGGGCCCCCCAGCCTCAGCACGGCCCCTCTCTCCCCCTACCCAGTCCGGGCCCCCCAGCCTCAGCACGGCCCCTCTCTCCCCCTACCCAGTCCGGGCCCCCCAGCCTCAGCACGGCCCCTCTCTCCCCCTACCCAGTCCGGGCCCCCCAGCCTCAGCACGGCCCCTCTCTCCCCCTACCCAGTCCGGGCCCCCCAGCCTCGGCACGGCCCCTCTCTCCCCCTACCCAGTCCGGGCCCCCCAGCCTCGGCACGGCCCCTCTCTCCCCCTACCCAGTCCGGGCCCCCCAGCCTCGGCACGGCCCCTCTCTCCCCCTACCCAGTCCGGGCCCCCCAGCCTCGGCACGGCCCCTCTCTCCCCCTACCCAGTCCGGGCCCCCCAGCCTCGGCACGGCCCCTCTCTCCCCTTACCCAGTCTAGGCTCCCCAGCCTCAGCACGGCCCCTCTCTCCCCCAGCTACGAGTGCCAGCTCTGAGCCCCAGGCTTTGACGCCGCACAGTTCGCCGCTCTGGCCTGTCCCGACTGCCACACACACACATATTCCACACCCCAAACCCGGCTTCACCTGCCCGCTGGACGGTGGGACTCTGTCTACAGCGCCACCGGTCATTGTGACAACACCCCAGGAAGATGTCACCCCTCTGAGATCTGTCCTGAGAGCCTTTTAAAACATAACCCGCCAAGGGGACAGCCGCCTGTGACGGGGACCAGACCAGCCGGTCCGTGGACAGAGCTATGAGTGGAGGCAGGAGGAAATGAGCACATCCGCTCCACCCGCTCCTCCAGCCGAACGCCAGCAGAGCCATCGCCTTGGGTATTCGACCCGCGGACGCTTCAGGTCGTGGTCCTGGTCATATAGAATAGCTCACCATTCTTCCTCTCGCCCCTGTCTCCAGCTCCCTAATATTATCCCTCCCTCTGTCCTCCGGCCAAAGTCAAACACTCAGCCCCCTCAAAACGGGGGGAGAGCAGGGGAGGAGGGAGAACCCCACTGAACAAGGGCCTCCAAATTCGCCCATACTACCACTTCCAGCCTCCAGTGTCATAAAAGAGGCTGACGCCAGGGTGACTGTTCATCCCAGGCAACTCCTTCCTCCCAAAGGGGAGCGGCAGGCTGAGGAGGGTCCAGCAGGCATCCCCCGCTCGGAGGACCAGCGTGGAGCTGGTCTTCGCTGACCGCCGCAGAAACCCACTTAGACCTGAAAGCCCCGGCCTGGTGGACCCCCCAAACTGTTCCTTTTTCTTTACTACAGATTATCAGGTTGTCACCGGTGCCCCTTGTTCAGCGGGGTCGCCTCGCTTCTTACTCACCAGCCTACAGTGACCCACCAAAAGGGCACTGGTCGTCCTTAATATTTGATTGGCTCAGATGTCAACCCCTCAGGAAGCCTCCTCCCCTGACTCACCCTGTGTCAGCCAGGCACTCTGCAACAGTGTGACTTTAATAGGAAATATACATTTGATCTCCACGCCTGCCCCCGGCACAGAAATTTCCCGGTTAAGAGCAAGAAGAAAGGCGAAAAGGATCAAGTTTTATTATTCATAACCAACCCCTGACAGCCGCACCTGAGTTATAAGCTGACTTTGGGGGAAGCCCCCAGATAACCACAGGGCGGGGCTGGCTGTCAGGGAAACCGACCGTGCAATTAGATGGTGGGAACTTTCAGCCCCCTCTCTCCTGGGGAAGGGCAGGGAGCCAGAGGTTGAGTTCACTAATGACCAATAATTGACTCAGTCCCACCTATATAATGAAGCCTCCATTAACACCCTAGCAGAAGGGGTTGGGAAAGCTTCCAGGTTGAGGGACATATGAAGGTACTGGGAGGGCGGGGTCCCCAAAGAGGGCATGGAAGCTCCCCCCCTCCCCCCACGCCTGGCCCTGTGCCTCTCCGCCATCTGGCTATACTTGGGGTGTACCCCTTCATCATAAACCGGTAGAGTAATCTAGGAAGTCAACTGTCTTCCTGAGTTCTTGAGTCGCCCTAGCAAATTATCGACTCTGAGGACGGGGTCATGGGAACCCCTGATTTACAGCCAGTGAGTCAGAAGCACAGGTGACAACCTGGACCTTGTAATTGGTGTCTGGTGGGGAGCAGCCTGTGGGACGGAGCCCTGAACCGGCGGGAGCTGATGCTATCTCCAGGCGGGCAGCGCCAGGACTGGGTTAAATTGCAGGACAGCCAGCTGGCGTCCAGAGACGTTTGGAACCGCTCGGTGGGGGCACAACAGCCACACGTCTGGTTTCAGAAGTACGTGTGGCTGTAGTGAAGAGCCGTGCAAGAGAGCAAGAGTTTCTGTCTCTTTCATGCCTGTAATGTGTCCTTCAAAGCACCCTCCTTTTTTTCTCAAAGCCCTTCCCGGACGTAACTATGTACAAACCCAGGAGTCATCCTAGGTGCTCATCTTTCCCTCGGTCTCTCTACCCTGCGCCCTTAAACCCACTAGCGAGTCCTGTTGACTTTACACCCGAACATGTCCCCTGCCCCCATCCACGTCTCCCCAACCTCCACCACTACCCCCGGGGTCCCAGCCACCATCGTTCAACCCCTGGGGAGACTGACTGCACAACATCAGCCGCAGCTCCAGCTTCCGGTCTCGCCTCTCTTCGTTGCCCATGACAACCAGAGTCATCTCTTACATGAACTAGACCACGCCCTTCTTTAAATCTTGCAGAGGCTTCCTGCATCCTTTAGACCAAACCCCACACACGGACTGGACACACCTGCACTGCCAGGTCTCCCCTGTTCACCTTTCCAGCCTCAACTCGCACCCCTCACTGCTTGAACCTGCCAAGATCATCCCCACCCCAGGCCCTTTGTCTTGGCTGTTTCCTCTGCCTGGAACACCCTGTCCCCAAGAATTTGAATGGCTGACTCCTTGTCGCTCAGTTCTTAGCTCAGATGTCCTCGCTGGGAAGAAGCCTTCCCTGACCACCTTATCTAAGGTTGGCTGCCTCCCCCACCTCCCAGGTTACAGCTTATCACTCCGCGTATCACTGTGACAAGTGTTTGTTGTGTGTATCACCTAACACCTCCCCAGCAGAATGTGAGCCCCATGAGAACAGGCGCTGGGACTCGTTCACAGCTCACGCCCCAGCACTTAGCAGAGACCTTGGGGTGCACAGTAGGCATGAATGAACTAGCGGAAAAATCAGTGGACACACTGAATTAGCATTTCTCTCTCATGGGCAAGGAATTATGATGTTCCTTATGGTAACGGCTGGACCCAGCGCAATATCCGACACTCAGCTATTGGAAAGAAGAGCAAGAGGAGAGAGTACATGTAGGAAAGAGGGGAAGAGGGTAGAGAGAACGGAGTGAGCAGAGAGATGAGTGAATTTATTGTACAAGGATACCGATGAGTGGTACCTGAGGGCAATTACCGTACTGGTGACCCTTCCTGGCTCTCTGACACGCCCACACCTCATTCTCCCCCCTCTGTATGTTCTTTTCTCCCCCCCTTCTAGTCTTCTTTCCCTCTGTCTCATTTTTGTTTCAACCAGCCCGAGCTTTGCACACCTGAAGAGAAGACCGAGGCTCTACAGGTAGCTCACACGGCTGGAAAGGTCAGCAGCCGTGAAATCTAGGCTTCCTCCGTGCAGACCTTGTAGTGCGTCACCGCACTGCTCAGGAAAGAAGTGGGCCTCTTTACGTGTGCAACAATGAACTTTGGCCACCAAGGGCAGAGGGGCACGCCCCCTGTCATCCCTCCACCACTGCGGCCGGGCAGGGACGCAGAGAACTTCTCAGGTGCTGTGGATTTTCCGCTTCAGTGAAAAGCCACTTGGGCATCTTCCCAAAGTGTTTCAGACTATTTGGTCTTTCTAAATAAACAATCATCTCAAAGACAGTGATCATGTCTGGTTAACTTTCTTGGCAATTACTGAATATAAATCCTAATCCAAGAAAGTCTCTGGGCAATTTTAAGTGATCTCCTCCTTCCCAAACACAAAGGATACAAGTATAGAGTCATAATGAAAAGTATGGAAGTAGCCTGACCTGTGGTGGCGCAGTGGATAAAGCATTGACCTGGAACGCTGAGGTCGCCGGTTCGAAACCCTGGGCTTGCCCGGTCAAGACACATATGGGAGTTGAGGCTTCCTGCTCCTCCCCTTCTTCTTTCTCCCCCCTTCTCTAAAATGAATAAATAAAATCTTAAAAAAAAAAAAAAAGAAAAGTATGGAAGTACACGGCTATAAATAAGTGAATTCTAGAACACTGAATAATTGTTCACTGGCTTAAAGTAAATAAGAGGAAAAACAACAACAGAAGTCCTATGAAAAACACAGCTAAGTAAAAGAGAGACATGTGTGTCCAGAAGACTCAGAGAAAAGCCCACCTCTGAAAATGACTGGATGCAGCACCCAGAAGAAAAATACTTTAAGAATAGCTCGGTATCCGTAATGCAGAGCCGGAGGGCAGAGCTTCTGTGCAACCAAAGTAGCAGCAGAGGATCTTGACTTAAAACAACGTGAGATGGAGAAGCAACAGGAGAGGGAGAATCACAAAGAAAGCAAGGGCAGGACCGTGCTTCCGAGAGAGCTCTGCCAAGGGGCAGACCCCGGTTCCGCCACTCACTCTGTGTGAGTTCGCAGAGAGCCCAGCGTCCCAGACTGGCTCACCTCCTGAGGCTCTTAGAGGGAATAAACATAAACGTATCTGAACGAACCTGCCACTCGGAGGGTGTTCTCTGTACCAGTGGGCTCCCCCGTCCTGATCGTTGTGCCCATACCCACCCCTACGCATGTTTCATTCTTGTTGACTAGGTCCCCACCCATTCAGTCCCAGTCATCCTTCAGAGCCCATCAAAAGGCACACACCTCCTCTCTGAGAAGCCAACGGGGGTTCTCCCCTTTCTGACCTCTGACTGAAATGAGTCCTTTCATTAAAATATTGGAATACTGTATGGTGAGTGAAATCAGACAAAGACAAATACCATATGATTTCACTTATCTGTGGAATCTAAAGAACAAGATAGAAAGACAAAACAGAAACAGACTCGTAGAGGACATTTTGACTGTTGCCAGATGGGAGGGGCCGAGGGGCTGGGTGAAGAAGCTGAAGGGATTAAGATGTACGAACGGGTAGTTACCAAATAGCCGTGGAGTACAGCACAGTAGGTACAGTAGGAAGGCACAGCATAGGGAACACAATTAACAATATCATATGAACCATGTAGAGCACCAGGTGGGCACTAGACTTATTAGGGGGACCATTTTACAAATTACATAACCACTACGCCCTACACCCGAAACTAATATAAAATAATATTGTAAGCCCTGGCCGGTTGGCTCAGTAGCAGAGCGTCGGCCTGGCGTGCAGGAGTCCCAGGTTCGATTCCCGGCCAGGGCACACAGGAGAAGCGCCCATCTGCTTCTCCACCCCTCCCCCTCTCCTTCCTCTCTGTCTCTCTCTTCCCCTCCCGCAGCCAAGGCTCCACTGGAGCAAAGTTTGCCCGGGCGCTGAGGATGGCTCTGTGGCCTCTGCCTCAGGCGCTAGAATGGCTCTGATTGAGGCAGAGCATCGCCCCCTGGTGGGCATGCCGGGTGAATCCCAGTCAGGCGCATGCGGGAGTCTGTCTGACTGCCTCCCCGTTTCCAGCTTCAGAAAAATACAAAATAATAATAATAATAATAATAATGTAACTGTAATTGAAATATTTAAAAAATAACTTGGTAAATTGCTTCTAAGTGTCTAATACAAAATAAAATATGGTTTCATATTTATACGAAAAAAAGACACATTGCAATACTTAAAAATATTCTGCTTTATATGAATCTCTGAACTGTCACAGACAAAAGCCCAAAGAGAACTTTTCTGAAGTTGAAGGCTATGCAATTATATACATTTTTTTTTAATTTATTTATTCACTTTAGAGAGGAGAGGGAGAGACAGAGAGAGAGAAGGGAAGGAGGAACTGGAAGCATCAACTCCCATATGTGCCTTGACCAGGCAAGCCCAGGGTTTCGAACCGGCGACCTCAGCATTTCCAGATCGACGCTTTATCCACTGTGCCACCACAGGTCAGGCCTACATTTTTTTTATGTCCTGTAGAATGCTGGGAAATCCTGAACTCATAATCACTTGTTAAACTGGGCTCTCTGGCTACAAAGAACAAATAGAAAGGGTCTCACCCAGCAAGACTGGGTGCTGCGGGACCCTGGCCTCTGCAGTCACAATCTGCAGAACCACCCTCACACTGGCCCTCCTTCAGTGGGGGCAGGGGAGGCCCAGAAACCAGCAAGGAGAGAAGAGACAGTACAGACCAGAAGCCACAGGCTGAGTGATTAATTTAAATTAATAATGGGGAGAAAGGAGGGCGTCTGTGGCTTCTGCTGTTTTGTAATCTCAAGGTAATCCAGGCCAGGGGAGACGGGTGTCCGGCATAGAACATGGCCGAACTCCTGGTGACTCTGACCACGTCCCGTGCTTACCTATACTGTGCTTGGAAGTGGCTTCGCACAAAGCTTTGCCCGAGAGAGAGCTGGGCCGGTGGTGACAGGTGGTTCTCGGAGGTTTTGCTGGCTTCGGGCTGAAGCTGCGAAGAGAGCAGGGAAGGAAGCCAGTTAACCTCCCACACACCGCTGCTTCCGAACCATGGAGTCTCGGCCTCCTCCTGGGCCCCGTCGCCCCTTTCTGGGCCTGGACTCTGCACAGTCCGGACCTTCAGTGTTGTCTTTACCATAATTCCTTGCTCCTCCTGTCTCCTGACTCCCCAAACCCCCTGAGAGAGACGACACGCTGAGAGAGAGCAGATGCATGACTCACCCGGCCTCCGTCACCACCTCTGAACCGGCTACCCTGTCCTTTCTCTCCGCCCTGCTGGGCCTCGTGGGCACAGGCGCCTCAGAACATTGCACTGGGGTGCACTGCCGTGACTGCAGACACATCTGTGCCACGTTCTCCACCAACTAACCCGTTTCTGGCCACATTTTCCAGTCAGCCAGCCTTCACCAGACCACCATCATTCTCAGACCCACCCCCTGGCCCCCGAGAGTGAGCCATGGCCACCATCATTCCCTGACACACCCCCTGGCCCCTGAGAGTGAGCCATGGCCACCATCATTCTCAGACACACCCCCTGACCCCCGAGAGTGAGCCATGGCCACCATCATTCTCAGACACACCCCCTGGCCCCTGAGAGTGAGCCATGGCCACCATCATTCCCTGACACACCCCCTGGCCCCCGAGAGTGAGCCATGGCCACCATCATTCCCTGACACACCCCCTGGCCCCTGAGAGTGAGCCATGGCCACCATCATTCTCAGACACACCCCCTGGCCCCTGAGAGTGAGCCATGACCACCATCATTCCCTGACACACCCCCTGGCCCCCGAGAGTGAGCCATGGCCACCATCATCCTCAGACACACCCCCTGGCCCCTGAGAGTGAGCCATGACCACCATCATTCCCTGACACACCCCCTGGCCCCTGAGAGTGAGCCATGGCCACCATCATTCTCAGACACACCCCCTGGCCCCTGAGAGTGAGCCATGGCCACCATCATTCTCAGACACACCTGGCCCCTGAGAGTGAGCCATGGCCACCATCATTCTCTGACACACCTGGCCCCTGAAAATGAGCCATGGCCACCATCATTCTCAGACACACCCCCTGGCCCCTGAGAGTGAGCCATGGCCACCATCATTCTCAGACACACCCCCTGGCCCCTGAGAGTGAGCCGTGGCCACCATCATTCTCAGACACACACCCTGGCCCCTGAGAGTGAGCCATGGCCACCATCATTCCCTGACACACCCCCTGGCCCCTGAGAGTGAGCCATGGCCACCATCATTCTCAGACACACCCCCTGGCCCCTGAGAGTGAGCCGTGGCCACCATCATTCTCAGACACACCCCCTGGCCCCTGAGAGTGAGCCATGGCCACCATCATTCTCAGACACACACCCTGGCCCCTGAGAGTGAGCCATGGCCACCATCATTCTCAGACACACCCCCTGGCCTCTGAGAGTGAGCCATGGCCACCATCATTCTCAGACACACCCCCTGGCCCCTGAGAGTGAGCCATGGCCACCATCATTCTCAGATACACACCCTGGCCCCTGAGAGTGAGCCATGGCCACCATCATTCTCTGACACACCCCCTGGCCCCTGAGAGTGAGCCATGGCCACCATCATTCTCAGACACACCCCCTGGCCCCTGAGAGTGAGCCATGGCCACCATCATTCTCAGACACACCCCCTGGTCCCTGAGAGTGAGCCATGGCCACCATCATTCTCAGATACACACCCTGGCCCCTGAGAGTGAGCCATGGCCACCATCATTCTCAGATACACACCCTGGCCCCTGAGAGTGAGCCGTGGCCACCATCATTCTCAGATACACACCCTGGCCCCTGAGAGTGAGCCATGGCCACCATCATTCCCTGACACACCCCCTGGCCCCTGAGAGTGAGCCATGGCCTCTTTCAGTCCGCATGGTGGCCCTGTTTCAGCCTTCCTAGTGTTCTCCTGTTTGTCTCCTGTGATTGCCACAGTGAATTACCACTGGTGGCTGAAAACAACGGACCTGTCTTCACTCTTAGTTGTCAAGGCCAGAAACCAAACTCGGCAACACAGGCCCCGCATCGGGGGGGCTGGCCAGCCTGCACTTGCTCCGGGTGTCCCTGCCTCCTCCAGCGTCCGGACTCCATGCAGGGCCTCCCTCCGGCCTCTGGGGCTACCGGCATTCCCTGGCTTGTGGCCACCACGGTGGCCTTCACCGCCGGCATCTTCAGAGAGCCGGAGGAAGGAACACGTGTGAAGAGTTTGGGGGTGAAGTTTACCAATGCCGGAAACTAATTTCAAATGCGTCAAAAATATAAGATGAGGAAAACAAAGAGGGAGAGATGGGCGGACAGAGGGACGAGCCGTCGCCATTAGCAGGTGATAAAGGAATGTTAGGAAAATACAAATTATAGAATCGAGGTGGTAGGTATGAGATAGTCACTATGTCATTAATTCAATCTGTCCCCATGTTTGAAATTTTCCATAATCGTGGAACAAATAAGAATAATAACAAATACTCAGAACGGTCCCTCTTTCTTGTCCCACTAATTTATTGCGCCCTGTTTGACCAGAATACAGGATGTGCAAAGTCAAGTGGGAAACAGGCCGCAGCAGGAGTCTGGAGCCGCCCCGGGCGGGGCCTTCGGCGTCCCAAAGGGGACCAGCTGGTCCAGCCCCGGCGCAGGACCAGAGTTAAACATTAAACGCTGGAGTCAGACTGTCTGGGTTCAAGTCCCTGACCTGGCACTGAGCTGGTAGGGTTACTCTGCCTCTGATCCAGCTAAGTAACTTAGTTCATTCACTCTTTGCCCCAAGGTTTCCCGACGGTAATAAAGAGATAATGAATGATGATAACGATCTGATGGGAAGGCTTTGAGATGAAAAGGGTTAATAGACATAAAGTACTCAAGAGCAGTGGCTGGCGCACAGAAAGCACTGTTTAAACGTAGTTGTTAATTAAGAACATAGAAGAAGACATAGGTACTAAACTCATGGACCTGGGTTTTAAAGAGCATTTTATGAATTTGACTCCAATGGCAAGAGAAGTGAAGGCAAAAATTAATGAATGGGACTACATCAGACTAAGAAGTTTTTGCTCAGCAAGAGAAACTGATAACAAAATAGACAGCCAACTAAATGGGAAATGATATTTTCAAACAACAGCTCAGATAAGGGCCTAATATCCAAAATTTACAAAGAACTCATAAAACTCAACAACAAACAAACAAACAATCCAATAAAAAAATGGGAAGAGGACATGAACAGACACTTCTCCCAGGAAGAAATACAAATGGCCAACAGATATATGAAAAGATGCTCATCTTCGTTAGTTATTAGAGAAATGCAAATCAAAACTGCAATGAGATACCACCTCACACCTGTTAGATTAGCTATTATTAACAAGACAGGTAATAACAAATGTTGGAGAGACTGTGGAGAGAAAGGAACCCTCATCCACTGTTGGTGGGAATGTAAAGTAGTACAACCATTATGGAAGAAAGTATGGTGGTTCCTCAAAAAACTGAAAATAGAATTACCTTATGACCCAGCAATCCCTCTACTGGGTATATATCCCAAAAACTCAGAAACATTGATACGTAAAGACACATGCAGCCCCATGTTCATTGCAGCATTGTTCACAGTGGCCAGGACATGGAAACAACCAAAAAGCCCGTCAATAGATGACTGGATAAAGAAGATGTGGCACATATACACTATGGAATACCTACTCAGCCATAAGAAATGATGACATCGGATCATTTACAGCAAAATGGTGGGATCTTGATAACATTATACGAAGTGAAATAAGTAAATCAGAAAAAACCAGGAACTGCATTATTCCATACGTAGGTGGGACATAAAAGTGAAACTAAGAGACATTGATAAGAGTGTGGTGGTTACGGGGGGAGGGGGGAAAGGGAGAGGGAAAGGGGGAGGGGGAGGGGCACAAAGAAAACTAGATAGAAGGTGACAGAGGACAATCTGACTTTGGGTGATGGGTATGCAACATAAGTGAACGACAAGATAACCTGGAGTTGTTATCTTTGAATATATGTATCCTGATTTATTGATGTCGCCCCATTAAAAATAATTAAAACAAACAAACACAAACGTAGTTGTTACACACGGGGAGCAGCAGCGAGGGTTTCAGACCTCGTGGGGGCCACACGCAGGGAGAGATGCTCTACCTTGGCAGACGTGCACAGGATGAAGGAGAGGAAGCCTGGAGTTGAGACAGGGAGTCGGAGGCTCAAGGCCCCGCTCACCACAGGGGGAGCTAGGGCAGGAGCTGTACGAAGGGTGAGGAGGGATGGACTCAGACGCCCCTGTGTGCGCAGCTCGCGACTGGGCACCCGATCGGGGCGCGGAGGGAGGAAAAAGGAGCAGAGAGACGGGACCAGCTCCAAGCTTCCGGTCTGGTGCCCAGAGGAGGCCTGTTCCATCAGCAGAGTCGGCAGACGTGGGTCAGGGAGGGGCTTGCCGAGCTGGAGGGCGACCCAGCTCCAGGCAGCGACCTCTCACAGCTGATAAACGAGGGGCTCGGAGGAGAGAGAAGTCAGGTGCAGAGCGGACACCGGTATGCTGGGCGGCCCAGCATTCACTCCCTTTGGGTGGCAGCATCCCTTTGGAACGCTGAGTCCAATCTAGCCCATGGGGAGGTGGGGGAGGCTTTCTAACCAGGGGTCCCGCTCTCCCTTACCAAAGGACAGGCCCGTGACGGAAGCTGGTCTGATAAGACGGCCATTGGGAACCACAAGCAGAGTGACCAAAGAGCTGAAAACAGTGATTCTGGCAGATTCCAGGCCAGAAGAGAGCCTGCCAGTGAGACCGCCCTCCACCCCCAGAGCTGCCTGGCTCTCGAGGGTCCCGAGCCTGGTTCCTCGGCCTTCCAGCCTGCCTGCTGACCTTGCGTGCTGCCCCTTAGCCTTCTCATGAGCTCCCTCCTTTCTTGACTCAGCAGACGACCTCACAAGGATGCAGGCTGCTTCCGCACCAGGGCGATAAGGTCGCACAAGCTCACCCACGGATGGGGTCGTGGAAAGATAAACTCCCAAACGAGCCTGGGCTAACAGGCAGCAGAGGGTCCTTCACAAAGCCTGGACTGTGCGGTCAGACCAGGCTGGCCCTACTCTGCTGGCCAAGTGACCCTCAACCTTTCTGAGCCTCATTCCCCATCTAAAAGAAAAAAAAAAAAAGGAGTATCACATCCACCTCATGGGGCCATCGTTAACATCTGAAAAGATGATATGTGTGTGTGTGTGTGTGTGTGTGTGTGTGTGTGTATCTTGCCTGGCACATAGTAGGTGCTCAATGAGCATTGGCTTCCCGGTCCTCTCGCCAGCCTCCTCCCTTTCTTCATTCTGTAAAAGTGGCATTTTCTCCCAGGTAAACTGTCAAAAGGATCGCTTGTGCAACAGTGTCGTGAGGAGAGTAAAAATATGCCCTTTCTGCCACATGAAAAACATTTGAGAATTATTCCGGTTACAGAGAAGAAAGCGATCCTTCTGTTTTCTGTTAGTTTCAATAAATCTAGCTCTATGGCTTTTATGTTTTGAAACAGAAATAACCTCAAAAAAGAAAACATTGTTCAGTTACACAGAGGATGGTCCCTTTCCTTCTGGAATGGAACATGAAGTTTCATGCTACATCACCCCACCAGCTCTCTCCTCTCCTTCCCTTCAAGCATGAGCAGCCAGGCCTCCGTGGGTGGCCCAATTATTCTGACAGCAGGTTTCAATAGAGGCTTTGACCTCCAGACAGAGAAAAAGATCTTTTTCTGGTTTCAATCAGGTCAAATTAATAGCTGGGCAAGCTCCTGTCTCTGGCCAACCGCCACCCCTGTTCTTGCCTGGTCGTAGTGGAGGCCTAGCATGCTTGGCCTATTAAAGGAGGGGGAAGGAGCCAGTGTGGCCAGTGTGGCCAGAACAATGGGGGGGGCAGAGGGGCCTGGAACCAGGCTAAGTGGTGGCCGGCCCAGGATTTTGTTTTAAGTGTCACAGGAAGCCACCAAGGAATTTAAGCAGAACAGTGACATGACCTTGTTTCCTTTCTGAAACAATCACTCTGGTTAGAGTGTGAAGAACACGTAATAGTGAGGTGTATTGGAAATCGGAATTATGGCTGCATCTCCCATGGGCCTTCAAGTTGTTAAAAAAATAAAATTATTTGCAGCTCTCTTGGCATAAATACAGTCAATGTTATCTGAAAGAAAGGTCTGGCTGAAAGCAGAGGCTCTCGACAGAAAGAGGGTGCTGTGTTTTTGTCCCCCAGAGGACATTTGGCAATGTCTGGAGACATTTTATTTATCAATCACAACTGAGGGTGCCACTGGCATCTACTGGGTAGGGGATGCTACAAGGCACAGGGCAGCCGCCACAACAAAGAGTTGCCCAGCACCAAATGTCAAAGTGCTGAGGTTAAGAAGCCCTGTTCTAGAAGTTTTATTTCGTAGATTGGATCCTGGCTCTCCCACTTACCTGCTGTGTGACCTGGGGCAAGTTATTTAACATCTCTGTTATCTTGCTTCTACCTGCCACCAAGGGACAAAGAGGAAAACTGAAAGACAATTGAGCCTGACCTGTGGTGGCACCCTGGATAAAGAATCAACTTGGAATGCTGAGGTCACTGGTTCGAAACCCCGGGCTTGCTGGGTCAAGGCACATACAAGCAGCAGCTACTATTGCTTCCTGCAAGCTAAGTTGATGCTTTCTGCTCCTGCCTGCCCCTCTTCTCTCTCTTTCTCCGCTTTCTAAAATCAATAAATAAAATCTTTCTAAGGGAAGGAAGGAAGGGAGAGAGGGAGGGAGGGAGGGAGGGAGGGAGGGAGGAAGGAAGGAAGGAAGGAAGGAAGGAAGGAAGGAAGGAAGGAAGGAAGGAAGGAAGGAAGGAAGGAAGGAAAGAAACTGAGAAGGCTGCTGATCCCTCCTACTTTCCCGATAGGAAGAGCTGCCCAGCACAGCCTGGAGCAGGGAGAGGGGAACAGGACAGGAGGGCCTTCAAAGCAGCGAGGGGACTAAGCATGCGCAGGACACACATGATGAGGAAAGAGATCCAGCATGTTGGCTTTGACACAAACAGACTCAAGTTCAGGTCTCTTTCTCCCAGGTAGAAGCTGAGTGACTTCGGGCAACTTAACCTAAATATCTGGTAACTGTAACATGTGAGCTATCCGTACAGATATTAAAGCATGATAACTACTCAATTCATTCAACCGTTCAGGAGCTTACTGAGTGCCTCTTGTGTGTCAGTAGCAAAATAAATCATGAAAAGCAGCAAATTGGATGTGTGGCACACAGCAAACACTCAATAAACAGTATCTATTTTAAAAAACATATCATTGTGATTTAAAAATGTGTTCACTCTAAGATTAGAGAATACACAGTCTAGTGCAGTGGTCCCCAATCTTTTTTGGGCCACAGACAAGTTTAATGTCAGAAAATATTTTCACGGACCGGCCTTTAGGGTGGGACAGATAAATGTATCACATGACCGAGACAAGCATCAAAAGTGAGTCTTAGACGGATGGAACAGAGGGAATCTGGTCATTTCTAAAAAATAAAACATCGTTCAGACTTAAATATAAATAAAACAGAAATAGTGTAAGTTATTTATTCTTTCTCTGTGGACTGGTACCAAATGGCCCACGGACCGGTACCGGTCCGCAGCCGGGGGGTTGGGGACCACTGGTCTAGTGGACATGTTTATTTGCTCAGCACTCCTTTCTTTGGGGAAGCAACCTAGTCAGAAGCTAAAGAAGCCCTCCTTGGCCATGTAGTTTGGGTGGAGTTCACACACACACACACACACACACACACACCTGACTCAGGTACGCTCAATCAGAACATCCCATTCTGCAGGCCACCTGCCCAGCAATGGACACATGAACCACTCTGGGAGGATCACATCTTCCCTGGGCATTTATCCAGAATTTCAAACTCTAAAGAACACAGAAGCATTTCAGGGGTCCCTCTTCCCTCTTGTCACCAGGTGGGCAGAGCCAGCCTGAGAAGGAAGCCAGAGACCAGAGGCAGAGAGTCAAAGGCCCGGGAACACCATCCGTGTACTGGGCTCCAGCCTCGCCTACAGCTGGTTCAACCTTCTCACCTGCAAGGTACAAAAGCCAATAAATGTCCTTTCCTTAAGTTGAATCAAGTTCAATTTTTTGTCACTTGCAACTAAGAGGGTCTAAATAAGATAGACTTAAAATCACTGGACATAGAAGAAAAATCCCCCAGAACCCCACAGCCCAGGGAAACACTTTAACCTGTGAGTTGTCCCCTCCCAGGTCCTACTGTGGTGATGTCTTTGCTTTGCTTCATCTGTGTGTTTTGCAGGTGACTGAGGTGGTTCTTTTTAAAATAAGAAAACAAGCTTTCAAGATAGAACCACCCCCAACCTGAATCTTGATTTTGTCCCTTCTTTATCTGTGTTGCTTTGGGAAAAGTTACCCAATCCTTCTGATGGAAATAAATAAAGTATATATATATAATTTATATAGATATCTATCTAGATAGATTTCTACATAAGGACAGATATATATATATATGTATATATATACATATTATCTATATACATAACCCAAATATAAACGAGGATAAGAACCATAACACTCGCCATAAATGACAACAGTTACACTGTATCTAACAGTCCAAGATGCGATCTGAGGAATACCGAGGACGGTACAACCATTACTTCCCTTGGTCCGTGCATCTGACACCCTGCTGTCTTGGGCATGAGGACGGCTTTGGCAGCTCTGTCCAACGCTTAGCTTTTAATTCCATTATATTGTTGTTTAAAATGAATCTCTTGCCTGGCCAGGCGGTGGCGCAGTGGATAGAGCATCTGACTGGGATGCGGAAGGACCCAGGTTCGAGACCCCGGGGTTGCCAGCTTGAGCACAGGCTCATCTGGCTTGAGCAAAAAGCTCACTAGCATGGACCTAAGGTCACTGGCGGTCATGGCACATATGGGAAAGCTATCAATGAACAACTACGATGTTGCAACAAAAAACTGATGATTGATGCTTCTCATCTCTCTCCATTCCTGTCTGTCTGTCCCTATCTATTCCTCTATCTGACTCTCTCTCTGTCCCTGTAAAAAAATTAAAAATTAAAAATTTAAAAAATTTAAATGAATCTCTTCTTGTTTGAGACAAATACCTTTCTTGGAGTTGCAAGCAGTAATTTTAAAAGAGAAAGGCACAAAGAGAAGATCTGGCTATGGGGGGGGGTAAAAATGTCATGACTCAGTTTCCTGCGCCACTCATTATCTTTCACTTTAAATAAAAATTGTCTATCTCTAAGGTACACACCAGGAAGACCTGAGGTACATACACAGGGTGAAGTGGTCACTGCCACCAAACCAACGAATCCATCTCCTCACAAAGTTATCTTTTGTGTGCGTGGCGAGAGCACCTGAAATCTAGTCGTGGCCAATGTCCAGTATCATTAGCGATGGTCATCATGCCGCACATTAGAAATGTTGATATATAGATATCTATATAAATTATATATATATACTTTATTTATTTCCATCAGAAGGATTGGGTAACTTTTCCCAAATTGGGTAACTTACCACCCTGCACTACCGCAAGGGCTCTTCATTCTCTGTGACTCGAGACTGATGGCTCCCAGCAAATAACGAAAGGATGGGAAGGTGATGGTTGGAAGAATTAAAGACCTCCAAAGGTTTGTTTTTGTTTTTTTTCCCATAATGATTCACAAGCGGGAGGGGAATAAAGCGTTCAGATTGAAAACAAACAAACTGGTAAAGCAGTCCTCGTGGTTACATCTGGATCCGTTCTGAGACACATCAAAGTAATGTGCGGCTGGTTAATGACCACAGCTTGTCAACCACTTTTTCAGTGACAGCAGCTCATTCGTGGGCATCGTGATAACGCTGCTCACTCCCAGTGTAATACTTGCCCTTGCGTTCCCTCCCTAAGTGAAAGACAAAGGGACAGCAGACAGAACCCAGCGCCGATCTTCGTTAGCAGAGCCCACAGACCACACAACTGATGCATCCGGGAACTGCGGCTATTACAAATGACCGTCCTGCTTTCTCACTCCCAGGGGATTTGTGGTTTCATGGCCCCCCAGGATCGCTACGTGCACACGTGTAAAGATCATCCAGCCTCCGTGCTGAGACAGAAAGACTGGGAATCACTGCTCTGCGGGCTGGGTTAACTGAGGAAGGAACGGTCGAGTTAAAATGACACCATCTGAAAAGAAGCGGTGGTACTCCTGGTCTCAGAAGAGCACACAGCCTGACCAGGTGGTGGCGCAGTGGATAGAGCGTCGGAATGGGATGCGGAGGACCCAGGTTCGAGACCCCAAGGTCGCCAGCTTGGCGTGGGCTCATCTGGTTTGAGCAAAGCTCACCAGCTTGGACCCAAGGTCGCTGGCTCGAGCAAGGGGTTAAGGGGTTACTCAGTCTGCTGAAGGCCCGCGGTCAAGGCACATATGAGAAAGCAATCAATGAACAACTAAGGGGTCGCAACGAAAAACTGCTGATTGATGCTTCTCATCTCTCTCTGTTCCTGTCTGTCCCTATCTATCCCTTTCTCTGACTCTCTCTCTGTCTCTGTTAAAAAAAAAAGAAGAGCACACGAATGCGCTGAATAGTGACAAAACGGAGATTCTTCAAACCTTAAGCCGAAAGGAAGCCCTCTTCGCTACATTTCTGGGGTTGGAGAGGTTGAAAACACTGCCGTGGCGGGAGATGCATTGTCTACAAAGCAGAGCGAATGGAAAGGGGCAAGAACAGCACAGTGGATCCAGGAGCCAGAACCCACAGGAATTTAAGGATCCAAATTTCAAGATGTAGTTTTGAGGAGGTGAGTCACTATTCAAGGGAAGCAAAGAAAATCAAGCGCAACGTGCTGTTCTGAGAGTGACTGACCTTCTCGGACGCCGGCCCTGGGGATGCGCTCTCCAGGTCCTCGTGCACACGGTCCAGCAGCCAGAGCAGGAACTCCAGGGCGTCGTGCTGGGAGTTGCCTTGGAACTGAGCTCCATACTTGGAAACGGCATTCTAAAAGGAAACGCAGAAAACCAGAGGGTCACCTGGGCCCTCCAGCAACCAAAGGAGGGCCTATCAGCTCCAGGTCTACCAGTGCTCACGACTCAGCCCTCTCGTGGGATGACAACATGGAAACAATATGGGGTGAAAAATGGTCTTTTCTGCAAAAGTCTTCCCTCTGGGGGCAGTCTCCCAGATGCTAAGGGTTTTCTGTATGGGAGAAGGCAATTTTTTCCTCTAGAAAGACTAGCAATGTACGTGCTGTCCTTTGAAAACACACAGGGTAGTCTCTATTAAATATTTTTTTATTTTTTTAAACAAGAGAGAGAGACAGAGACAGAGAGACAGATAGGAAGGGAGAGAGAGATGAGAAGCATCAACTTGTATTTGTGACACTGTCGTTGTTCACTGATTGCTTCTCCTACATGCTTTGACCAGGGGGCTCCAGCCAAGCCAGTGACCCCTTTCTCATGCTAGCAACCTTGGCCTCAAGCCAGTGGCCTTGGGTCAAGCCAGAGACAATGGGGTAATATCTACAATCTCATGCTCAAGCCAGCGACCCCGCACTCAAGCAGATGACCCCATGTTCAAGCCAGATGAGCCTGAGCTCAAGCCATCGATCTCGGGGGTTTGAACCTGGGTCCTCAGCATCCCAGGTTAATGCTCTATCCACTGCACCACCGCCTGGTCAGGCTCTGTTGAATATTTTGATTCTGTTGTTGCCCCCCCCAGTCGCCGGGGCACACCCAGTCCCCCTCCACCAGTCCACTTCCATGCTGTCTCCCTCTGTTCGCCCCACACACAGGCGGAGCAGCTTCTTGCCTTACCCTCTACCTCTGGGATTTCCTTCTCTCCCACAGTTGCAGTTCTCTTTGTGAATGACCACCCAGCATGGTGGACTTCCTTAAATACCATGCATGTAGCTCCTGTACTGCCTCGTCTAACATGTGAAATCTTAGCACAAACTTCTTTTTCTGTGGTTAGGTCACAAAATAGTTGATTATTTTTAATCTTCATTCTTTTTCATTGTTCCTAACACTAGAAGAAATGATAACTACGTGACATTATACAGATGTTAGCTAACGCTACTATGGCAATCCTATGGTAATTTAAATGTATCAAATCAATACTATTGACACTAGTCCTCCTTTACCACTTGGTTTTGCTTTGCACACCTGCAGTTACATGAGGCCAACTGAAAACCGAAAGTATTAAATGGAAAATTTCACAAATAAACAACTTACAAGTTTTAAGTTGCACTCCATTCTGAATAGCCTGAGAAGCCTCGCACCGTCTTGCTCCATGCTGCCTAGGGCACGAGTCATCCCTAACGCCCATGCATCCGGGCTGGATGTGCTCCTGCCCACCAGTCACTTAGTAGCTAATCTTGGTTATCAGATCGACTGTCTCAGGATCTGAGTTGTGTTCAAGTAACTCTTGAACATCAGGCAATGTCACAACACCTGTCAGTCACCTCACTTCACTTCATGCAGGGATTTTATAAGCTCACATATTCACAAGAAGTGTGAATACAGTACAATAAGATACTCTGAGCTGACCGGGCGGTGGTGCAGTGGATAGAGCGTCGGACTGGGATGTGGAAGACCCAGGTTCGAGACCCCGGGGTCGCCAGCTTGAGCGAGGGCTCATCTGGTTTGAGCAAAAGCTCACCAGCTTGAGCCCAAGGTCGCTGGCTCAAGCAAGGGTTTACTCGGTCTGCTGAAGGCCCGCGGTCAAGGCACGTATGAGAGGCCAATCAATGAACAATTAAGGTGTTGCGATGCGCAACGAAAAACTAATGATTAATGATTCTCATCTCTCCGTTCCTGTCTGTCTGTCCCTGTCTATCCCTCTCTCTGACACTCTCTCTCTGTCTCTGTAAAAAATAATAAATAAATAAATAAATAAGATACTCTGAGACAGAGAGACCACATTCATGTAACTTTTATTAGACTGTCTAGTTATAATTGTCCTGTTTTATTATTGTTGTTGTTCATCTCATGATGTGACTAATTTATAAACTAAACTTTGTAATAGGAATGTATATATAGGAAAAACATATATAGAATTAATATATGTGGTTTCAGGTATCCTTTGGAGGTCTTGAAATGTATCTCCTGAGGATAAGGGGGGACTACTATATACCTTAAATGTACACAATGTTGTCAAATATAACTCAATTTTTTTCTAAATGGGTACATTTCACTGTACATCATTTATATTTTAATAAAGTTGGTTTTAAAACCAAAAAGCATAAAAATAACAAAATAGTCATCTTTGTTTTGACCACACAATTTCACTTCAAGGAATTAAGCTTATGGAAATGAACAGAGCTGAAAACAATGATTTAAATACAAGATTTTTTAATAATGCAGGGTTATAACTGGAAAATTCTACAGTACAGAAATATCTCCATAGGGATTGATTAATTTAATAAAATATTATACAGCCTGACCTGTGGTGGCGCAGTGGATAAAGTGTCAACCTGGAAATGCTGAGGTTGCTGGTTCGAAGCCCTGGGCTCACCCGGTCTAGGCACATATGGGAGTTGATGCTTCCTGCTCCTCCTCCCTTCTCTCTCTCTCTTTCTCTCAAATGAATAAATAAAATCTTTAAAACGTATAAAAAAATAAAATAAAATATTATACAATCATTAGAAATTAACTTTTCTTTTTTTTTTTTTTTGTATTTTTCTGAAGCTGGAAACGGGGAGGCAGTCAGACAGACTCCTGCATGTGCCTGACTGGGATCCACCCGGCACGCCCACCAGGGGGCAATGCTCTGCCCATCCGGGGCGTCGCTGTGTCGCGACCAGAGCCACTCTAGTGCCTGGGGCAGAGGCCAAGGAGCCATCCCCAGCGCCTGGGCCATCCTTTGCTCCAATGGAGCCTCGGCTGCGAGAGACAAGAGAGGAAGGAGAGGGGGAGGGGTGGAGAAGCAGATGGGCGCTTCTCCTGTGTGCCCTGGCCGGGAATCGAACCCGGGACTCCCGCACGCCAGGCCGACGCTCTACCACTGAACCAACTGGCCAGGGCCCAGAAATTAACTTCTCTAGAATAGTTTAATAATCAGGAGAAAGTCTTATGATAATAGTTTTCAAAAAGCAGGTTACAGTGCTGGCCAGATAGCTCTGTTGCTTAGAAACATTGTCCTGAAGCACAGAGGTTGCTGGTTCGGTCCCCGGTCAGGGAACGTACAGAAACAGATGTTCCTGTCTTTCTCCTGCTCTCTCCCTTCCTCTCTCTCTAAAAATCAATAAAATAAACATTGGGGGGGGGGGAGCAGGTTACAAAACTAGGTTTTCCAGTTGTTGGCAAATGCTTTGAAACAGACCAATACTTATTGTTGCCTCTAGAGATGGTTGTCCCTGCAGCCCCAGGTCGGTGTTTACATTTGTACACTTTCAATTCTTTATAGCATACACATATCTCACTGTGTCCTTAGAAAAGCAAAGTATTATAGATAAGACCATAAACAAAATATTTCATTTGCCATTAAAACAAAGCCTGGCCCTGCCATCGTGGGAGGCGGGGTGACCGGGACAGGAACGGGGAGCACAGCATGCCCGTCCTCCCAGCATGTCAGCGGTTGGGTAACTCGCCCCAGCACGCTGGTCCCTTGTCAACGTCCTCCCTTCCTCTGTCAGAAGCCACGAACCCCTCCTGAAGACCAAATGCCTTTATAAAACCTTACGTGGCTACCTGCCAACCAATTCTCCAGCCTCTCACCCCGAATCCCTTAGGCTTTCACGAATTCATTTAACTTTCCCTTTTACTCTGCCTAGCTCCTCAGCCCCACCCGCCTCAGGATGGCACTTTCAGTTCCTTGTCCTTAGTTGACCCTTGTTCTTCCAAAACTCACCTCAGTGGTCACCCCTCCTGGGAAGGCTTCCCACCCCTCCTCACTCCACCGACCCCACCTCCCCTCGTCCAACCCCAGCCTCCGGCCAGAGTGGCCGCAGCTCCTCGTATTTCTATTCTCTAGCACTTGCCACGGGCTCCAATCACGTGCCTGTGTGATTACTCCGTTGCCAGCCATCTCTGGCACAGAATTAAGTCTCTGCAGAGCAACCCTCGAATCAGGTTTTATACTCATCATTCTCGTCTTCCATGCGCCTGCTATAGCATCTGGACAACTCAAGAAATACTGGTTGAATGAATGAATATTTCTTCGTTTGTAAAAATAAGAGGACTCACCCTAGATGTCAATCAGCAAGATTCAAAACCCCAGACTGGAATCCTCTACTCTCTGCAAGCCTGACTACCCAGAAAGTCTTGGAAAACCCCAAATTAGGTCACCCTCATTGACATTAACAACATGATTACCCTTCCATTCCTCAAGGCTCATCTGGCTTTCGGGGTTTGGGAGCTGGAGAGACAGGAAATAAATCCTGGTGAGTCACCCAAGCTGATCAGCAGTTTGAAAGGCTTTTTTCAAACTACTCCCACCCCTCCCATCCCTGCAGTTCCCGGATGAGAACGCATCTGGCCTGAGAAAAGTACACAAAGGGTACCTTCCTCCCTCCTTCTGGGTCTCTGTGGGCAAGGAGGTGTAAAGATAGAATAATAAAGTTCCTCGGGACCAGGCGCTGTTTTCTATGCTGTAAGTATAAACTCATTTCATCTCCACGAGGCTACACTGCAATAAGGCAGGTGTCCTTATGGTCCCATTTTACAGATGTGGGAAGTTGAGGCACAGCAAGTTTTGGAAACTGCTCAAGGTCACAAAGCTCTGGAGATCTTGCCCCTGATCACTATATGATACTGCCTCTATTGAAAAAGAAAACGTTGCCAGAAGGAGACAGAAGTGACGCCGGGTTGACCCACCGATTCCCGCAGCAGTGCTGCCCCTGCGGAAGCAGGAGAGGAAGGTGAGTCCTGGCATCTGGGCGGTCACGTGGCCGGGATTGCTTTCTCAGGCTGAAACTCAAGAGCAGTGATGCCTGTGGAATGAGCACTGACAGGTTCCCCTCCCCCAAGAACAACAAGCACTATTCTATGGGGAGCTGGAGCTCTCTGCCCAGAGTTGTGGCTTTTTTTGTTTTGTTTTGTTTTTATTTTTATTTTTTTTTTGTATTTTTCTGAAGCTGGAAACGGGGAGAGACAGTCAGACAGACTCCCGCATGCGCCCGACCGGGATCCACCCGGCACGCCCACCAGGGGCGATGCTCTGCCCACCAGGGGGTGTCGCTCTGCCCCGACCAGAGCCACTCTAGCGCCTGGGGCAGAGGCCAAGGAGCCATCCCCAGCACCCGGGCCATCTTTGCTCCAATGGAGCCTTGGCTGCGGGAGGGGAAGAGAGAGACAGAGAGGAAGGAGGGGAGGGGGGTGGAGAAGCAAATGGGCGCTTCTCCTATGTGCCCTGGCCGGGAATCGAACCCGGGTCCCCCGCACGCCAGGCCGACGCTCTACCGCTGAGCCAACCGGTCAGGGCCTTGTTTTGTTTTGTTTTGTTTTGTTTTTAGCAGGAAGCAAGCCATGTGCAGCAATGATCAGGAACTCTTGAATCCAACTGGGACCCCAAACCAACGCCTGGCTTGAACGCCCCAGGTGAAGTGATACACAGAACTTCGGAGGAAAGCCTCTCGACCCTGAAGCATCCTGAGTGAGTAGACCCGTGATCCCGGGGACAGCGGAGGCAACAGATGCTAACGGACCCTGGAGGACTTGATTTGTACTAAACAAAAGGATGGCATCTCTGATACAGCGTGCCCACTGCCTTTCCTGGGCTCTCAGCACAGACCTGGCCAACAGGTTCTCAGCTTCCCTGGGCTTAGAATAAAACCCAAACACCCTACCGTTGTCTCCAAGACCCTAGTGCTCTGGCAGACCTAACTAACCTACGCCTCACTCCCCTCCTGGGTTCCAGCCACACTTTTCCTTCCGTGACTCTAAGTCTCGGTCCTTTAGGCCTGTGCTGCTCCTCCTACCTGGGTCAGCACTAGATCTTGGCCTGGCCGCGTCCTCATCATTCAGATCTGAACTCCAGCATCACCTCCTTCCTCCCAGACCTTGGCCTTCAACGGCCGACTCCCCACCCAGGTTCCCTCTTCAGATCGGGAATTCTGCTCCTGTCATCAGAACACTGCCTGGTCCACAGGTTATCCATACTTCCACAATATGTTTGCTGGACTCAAAAAACACCTAACACACTACTCAAATCCGCTAGCTCCCTCCCTTCAACCCCTCTAAATACCTGGGAGGAATTAATTCACGAAGAATACGTTTGCGAGCGATGCCTCAGCCAAATCAACTCAGAACCAGGGCGGAACTGGCAAGTGCGGTCTCAGGAAAGCTCCGAGAAAACCCTTTCCTGACGGAGCGCACCTTTTCCAAGAAGCGAAACCAGCAGGGCGGGGACGCGGGGGCCGCGGGCGGCGAGGACCGCGGGCGGCGGCGGGGCGCTGCCTACCTTGAACTCGGCGGAAAGTTGGGGCGTGTACTCGCGCGTCCAGAGCGCGCGCACCAGCGCCGCCAGGTGCTCGGTGACCTCGGCGCGGCCGGCCGCGGCCCGGTAGCGCCCGAGCGCCAGGAACTCGGCCAGCAGGTCGGTGTTGCTGAGACACTGCACCACGGCGTTCATGAAACAGGTGTTGCCGTGGTTCTTCAAGCCCTGCGCGCCCGGCGGCCGCGCCCCGTCGCCCGCAGGGAGCGGAGGGTCGGGGCCCGGCGGGCGCTCCTCCCCGGGGCTCCCGGGCGCGGCTGGAGCCGGGGCCGGGGCGCAAGCAAAGCCCCCGTCGCCGTCGCCATCGCAGTGTCCCGGATGGGGCCGGGGCGGCGAGTCCTCGCGGCGGGAGCGGCTGCCCAGCGCCAGCAGGAAGCGGCTGAGCAGGCGGCGCAGGGAGCGGCGGCGGCGGGGCCGGGACGCGGGCGACCCCCCGCCGGCCCCGGTCCCCGGACCCCGCTCCATGGCTCCCGTCGGCCGCCTCCCCGAGCTGAGCCCGGGCCCCTGGCGATCGGCCGCTAACAGGCCTTTACAACCCGGGACTGGCGCCCGGGCACCGGCTACCTGCGGGCCAGGTGTGTGGGGACAGGGCGGAGGCGGAGCCACAGGAGGGGCCGCCCGCCCCGCCCCGCGCGGGAATCCGGCCGCAGGTCCCGCCTCGGGCAGCTCCGGGACAGCCACCCCTGTCGACACCCCGGTCCGCGCCCCGCCCCCGGGGGCGGGCTGGGAATGAAACCCTGGGAGTCTCCGAGTTCACGTTCCCCTCCCTCCCCACCCCCTTACTTCTTATAAACCGACCGACCTGAATTTAACCTCCGCACCTTCCTTCCCAGCCTTCGGGCGGTGGAAATACGAGAGGAATGATACATTTGAAAGGATCTCGTAAATTGGAAAGTTATGGCTATTTCTAAATTTCTTACAGTTACATCCAAAGGAATATGTAGAAAAGGGAAAGGAAGACACACACCACACACACACACACACACACACACACACGACAGCATTTTGCGTGGTGAGAGACCCTCACTGGCAACGGCGGGGAGCGCCTCCAGGCGCCGCTGGTCCCTGCGCAGGCTCAGGGGTGTGCAGACACCAACCGCCTCTCCGCCCGTCTGCGGGGGAGGAAGGCAGAGCCCTTGCCCGGACCGCATCCGAGGACTAGAACTGGGAGCCGCGTGTTGCCCCACATGAAATACCAGATGGTTATTGTTAGTTTGTTTTTTAAAACTACAGACTACGTTAGAATCATTTTCCCAAAAAATGCTTTAGCTGGTGGAGAAACGGGCTCAGAGAGGTTAACGCAACATACCGCGAGGCCACTAAACCCATAAGCAAAAAAAGCAAAACTCGGCCTGGGTCTATGGACTGCCAACCCGCGGGTTGGCTCTTTCCAACCTCCGCACTGGACAGTGTTTGCTTACCAGGAAGTTTTCTGGGTCTCAGACTCGCTCCCTACGCTGTCACCTGCTCATTCCTTGAAGCAATGGACCTGACCAGATAGTGGCGCAGTGGATAGAGCGTCGGACTGGGATGTGGAGGACCCGGGTTCAAGACCCCGCCGAGGTCCCCAGCTTGAGCGCAGGCTCATCTGGTTTGAGCAAGGCTCACCAGCTTGAGCCCAAGGTCGCTGGCTCCAGCAAGGAGTCACTTGGTTTGCTGTAACATCCCTCCCACCCACCCCCATCCCCCCCACCCCCCCACCCCGTCAAGGCACATATGAGAAATCAATCAATGAACAACTAAGGAACTGCCACGAAAAATTGTTTCTCATCTCTCTCCCTTCCTGTATGTCTGTCCCTCTCTTTGACTCTCTCTGTCTCTGCCACAAAAAATATAAAAATAAAAATTTCTTGCTGGATTGTTACCCAATCAGAATTTACTTGACCTTTCCCTGCCCTGGATTCCCTGGATAACTAGGGGACTCCTCTCACTTTGTCCCGTAACTGTCAGGTTTATAATTAATCAGGCAAAGTCTTGGAAAATCCATTTCTCATTGCTTTCTAGCTTAAATACAAAAAAAAACAAAACAACAACAAAAAACAGTGGTATGCATTATTACATCAATGCCCTAAAATGTTACTTCTTTTTTTATAGGTAAATGACCACCATTTATTAAATATCCACTTTGATATATCAAATAGGGCAGCAACAAGTCACCAGATGCAAATATGTAAATGAATAAAAGGAACATCATCAAGGATAAAGATTATGCTTAGAACAAAAGACTGAACTGTGCTTTGGGGCCTTGATATTTCTGAGAAATAGTGTTATTTACCCTCTCTGGAAAAGAACACCCGGTTGGATGATAAGTATTCACAAGCTCTATTCTCTCACCCTCGGATGGTGTCGGTTGGCAATGGCGCAAGGTCACGTGAGGAACCAGGCCCGGGAACATTGGCTGGAGCCGCTCAGACCTACGCGCACCAAAAGAAACTTCCCAGCCTGGGTCCTGGCCGGTTGGCTCAGCGGTAGAGCGTCGGCCTAGCGTGCAGAGGACCCGGGTTCGATTCCCGGCCAGGGCACACAGGAGAAGCGCCCATTTGCTTCTCCACCCCTCCGCCGCGCCTTCCTCCCTGTCTCTCTCTTCCCCTCCCGCAGCCAAGGCTCCATTGGAGCAAAGATGGCCCGGGCGCTGGGGATGGCTCTGTGGCCTCCGCCCCAGGCGCTAGAGTGGCTCTGGTCGCAACATGGCGACGCCCAGGATGGGCAGAGCATCGCCCCCTGGTGGGCAGAGCGTCGCCCCATGGTGGGCGTGCCGGGTGGATCCCGGTCGGGCGCATGCGGGAGTCTGTCTGACTGTCTCTCCCTGTTTCCAGCTTCAGAAATATAAAAAAAAAAAAAAAGAAACTTCCCAGCCTGACCAGGTGGTGGCGCAGTGGATAGAGGGTCAGACTGGGATGCGGAGGAACCAGTTTTGGGACTCGAGGTCGCCAGTTTGAGTGTGGGCTCGTCTGGTTTGAGCAAAGCTCACCAGCTTGGACCCAAGGTCGCTGGCTCAAGCAGAGGGTCACTCGGTCTGCTGTAGGGCCTCCCCCCCAACAAGGTACATGAGAAAGCAATCAATGAACAACAAAGGTGTTGCAACAAAAAACTAATGATTGATGCTTCTCATCTCTCCGTTCCTGTCTGTCCCTATCTATCCCTCTCTGACCCTCTGTAAAAAGAAAAAAAAAGAAAAAAAGAAACTTCCCAGAAGCCCTTTGAAAAAGAAAGACCCTCTGTCAGCCAATGAAATTTTGCCTTGTCATATCAACTCGACCATCCTAATGACCCTATAAATTACCCCCACGCTGGAGAATCCTGCGACTTCTCTAGCCCCAGTCTGGCAGACCAGAGAACATTGTTCCGGAAGCACTCTGAATAAAGCTTTTATTATTCCACATTTCATGGCTACACCCTTCTTTTTTCCTCAGTGGGAAAATACCTTACAGTAAGCACAGGAGGAAGATTTTATGGCCAATGTCAAAACAGCACCTATGAAACTTCATCCTTGATCATCACCCCACAATGTTCAACGACACACATTTTCTTGGCAAAAGCACTGTTTATGCTTGACTCTCTCTGTGTCAGGAATTCTGCCCATGCTTTCATATATCATTTCATGAATTCTTACAGTAACATTTTGAGGAGAAATGTATTCTTGCGCTACTAAAGAAGAAACAGTGGCTCAGAGAATAGTTTGAAGCAGGGGTCGGGAACCTATGGCTCGTGAGCCAGATGTGGCTCTTCTGATGGCTGCATCTGGCTCACAGACAAATCTTTAATAAAAAAAATAATAATAATGTTAAAAATATAAAACATTCTCATGTATTACAATCCATTCATTTCCTACCACTCATGTTCACGGTTGTGGGTGGCTGGAGCCAATCACAGCTGTCCTCCAGTGGAGTCCAAATTGTTATTGGATAATGCATAATGTACACGGTTGCTGTATGGCTTTCACAGAATTACATTTTAAAATATGTGGCGTTCATAGCTATCTCAGCCAAAAAGGTTCCCGACCCCTGGTTTAAAGGAACTACACAAAATCCAAATTCAAACTTAGGTCTTGCCCCGTGCAGCTTGCCGGATGAAATGCTGATGAAGAAGGGGAGAGCTCGCCTTCCTTATTTTTAGAGGCTATCAGCAGAGCTGCCTACCTGTGGAAGTGTCATGAGGAAGGGTTGTGGGTTTTGCAAAGTCCTAGAAAACAGATTACGACAGGAAGGCAACATGGGAAGTTTATTCACAGTAAGAAAACTCTCCGTTACAGCTTGGGCAAATTATTCTTGAACATCTTTCAATTTTAATTAATAGTTGAAGGATGGCAAATACATTCCATAAAGGAAAGGAGAAACT